>NW_006289813.1:4374660-4400436 GCF_000327345.1 Myotis davidii | reverse complement strand
AATATTAATCCTAGGGAAACAATCCTGATAAAGTCGTAATCAACACTTTGGACAGCATTTATGTCATTGTTACTATTCCCAAGAGATTTTAGCCTTGTTTCTGGTTTTGAAATAAGTCTTTAAGAGTTTTCTCAAGCATTAGCTAGTAGATACAGTACATATATTTTTTGCTGTAGAAGGAGATTTTGAGGAATGCCTCCAAAGTCACACTGCAGAAGCCACTAAACCACATGCCCAACAAGTAAACCGGGTGCTGATGACAGATGGCACCCATCTGCTTTCCTTCTTTCTGCTCTTCCTTCTGGATTGGTCCCATTTTCAGAGGGGCTCTGGCCTCTGTGGTCATGGATAAGATGTTGGTCAGAGGCCAACACAACCTTAGCCAAATCACTTGCCAATGCTATCCAGAGAGAGAGAGAGTGTGTCAATGCTTTCAAACAACAACAAAAAAAGAGAGATTATTTTGTTCATAACCTTACATTTTCCCACCTCTTCACAGAGAGAAAGGTATTAATGAGCAGTGAAAATGCCAGAAGGCATACAATGTGCTGATAATTTACCAATTGAATAGATTCTGAATAAATTGCGTGACAAAATTTACAATTATTATTTTGAAGGGAAGCAATCATTGATAGTCATTACTGGGTATCACAGAGTGAGGAATATGTTAAAATTGGACAAAATACAAATTTTCTTATTTTTTTTATTTATTGACTTGAAAGAGAGAGAGAAATGTGTTGTTCCACTTATTTATGCATTTATTCATTGATTCTTGCATGTACTCAGTCCGGAATCAAACCTGCAATCTTAGTGTATTGGGACATGCTATAACTAACTGAGCTACCTGGCCAGGGCCAAAATACAAATTTAAATATGCAAATGCAGAATCCCTCAACTAAACAAGTTTGGGTTCTCTGTCATCCTGAAAAATAAACACACATTTTGGGGGCAGTTAATTTTCATTTACATTTCTCCTTGACATCCCCTCTCCACAACCAATATAATCAAATAGAATATTCACAGGCAAATTCAAATAGTATAAATTAAAGAGCCATTTTGGGGAGCTCATGTAATGCATAGCAATACCTTATAATACCTGTCCCTGAAACTGAGTTTTCATTTGATATTGTACTAATATTATGAACATAGTATTCCTTTAAGAGTCTCATGCTCTACCGACTGAGCTAGCCGGGCGCGGTATAGTATTCCTTTAAAATGTTTAAAAGATTAATGTAAGACCCAAAGTCTTAATACTGGGGTGGGGGTGGGGGGTGGGGGGGGAAGGAGTGCCATTTCAAATTATGTTATCCCTTGACCTGGGTAAGGTGATAGGATTCTTAACAAGGTCTTGCTATTTGAGGATTCCCCATTTGCTGTAGAACTGGGAGGAACCAGCAACAAAACAACACAAGCACAAGACTGGACTGGAAACATGTCCTTCAAGTAAACAAAGCACAGGTTTCTGACAATTTTGATGTGTAAGGAGTGCATATGCTGCTCTTCATGTGTAAGCCCCTTTCTTAGGTCTTAACAGACAGCTCGGGAATAACAAGTGTTCTTTTGTTTATCTGATTGTAGGCATTCTGGGGGACATTGGAAAGCTACATAGGTTCATTTCTCTCCATTCCAAGTGGAGAACATAACCTCTTTAAAAGGATCTGTCCTCTTTGATCTGTATACTAGCATTATGAGGAAGTCAGTTTCACCAGAGAGTGCATTACTTGTTAACGGGTTAAACAGTCAAATCCTTGAAACTGACATAATCTCATTAACCAATGTCAACCTAATGAATTTCATTAAAAAATACGTTTTAAAAAGCGGTCAGGCCCTGACCAGTTTGGCTCAGTGGCTGCGTCGGCCTGTGGACTGAAGAGTCCCAGGTTCGATTCCGGTCAAGGGCATGTACCTTGGTTGCGGGCACATCCCCAGTGGGGAGTGTGCAGGAGGCAGCTGATCGATGTTTCTCTCTCATGGATGTTTCTAACTCTCTATCCCTCTCCCTTCCTCTCTGTGAAATATCAATAAAATATATTTTAAAAAATAGTTTAAAAAAAAAAGCGGTCAGATCTTAAGCTTTGTCTCAGAGAATGTGCTCTTCAGTCCCTCCCAGAGAAATGGATTCACAAAGTGAACTTAACCCGCAAATGATCCCTTCTTTCAGATGCAATGATTATAATGGGTGGTTAGAAAATATTTAACAAAGGGGCACATTTCTGCTTTGAAAAACAAAAAAAAAGGCCATTAGACATTGAGCAGGGCAAAAAAAGGAAAATCCCGATGAGAATCAGAACAGAAATAATGCTCCTATGACACAGGATCTTGGGTTTCAAAAATTCCTTGTGAAGAGAAATTAAAAATTCATCTGAGCACTCTATTGGGTGGCATTTACAAGTCATGTTTGGCATGCTTCCTCTTGGAGTAACTCTCTATACAATGCTGACTTATTAAAATGGGATTTGTCTCAAATACTTTTATATTTAAATATGCAAATCCATTGCAAGATTAGCAGTAAAGCTCCAATAGATAGTTCTCATGATCACTGAAGTAGTACAGCAGAGCTAACACAGGCAAATGCTCTCTGCCATTGAACACCGAGGCTTCGCAATGTGCTCTTCTCAGTTGAACCCAAGCTCACTAATGCATTTGCTTACTTGACAGAGGCCTCACTTCTTGTAACTATTTTGTTTTCTTTTTAAATTAAATCATTATTGTAGAAAGTATTAGATATGTCTCCTTCCCTCCCCCCCCCCAATGACCCCTTCAACGCCACCCTCAGTGCCCGTCCATGGCCTTTACCACCTTATTAAATGTGTCCATGGGTTATGCACATATGCATACAAGTTATTTATCTCTATTTTGTTTTCTGATCAACAATGGGTGATAAAGACAAGAAAGTGTAAATGTGCTTGAGAGACTGCAAAAGTTTCAAAGTGCATTAACACCCTGGGTATTAAAATCCAAGTTTAAAAACATCAGCTCCACTCACTTCCAAAAAAATGGTCAAGGAAAAAAAGGGTAACAATCACCAGACAGTTGTAGGTTGATAAAAGTGATTTGACATGAGGAAGGGACGTATAAACATCATTTCAATCTTGGAAGCTGACAAATGCCATTGTATGAATAAGAACTGGAACAAACTATAAATAGAACCATATCAGTACTTCAAAAGATGTGAAAAGATTAGAAAAATATGGTATGCTTCTAGAAATACATCTACATATGAAGTGGAATAATACAACTCTGAATAACATCAATTCAATTAGTGCTTCAATTTCCAGAATACATCTCATCTTTACCCTCCCAGCATACACAGTGGTAAGAGATTAATTCTTATTCTATACATGGGGTTCACGGCATCTCAAGAAATCCTTCCCTAAGTTAAAACAATTCTACTAGCTATTGTTTTATACACACACACACACACACAATTGTGTAAAACTGGACTAACAAGGAGACTTTTAGAAATGCTGGCTGATCCTTAGTCATAAACACTGTATCCTAGGCATAAATGCTAGTCCACTGAGCGGTATGGTAATTATTTCCTTTTATGCTTCCTTTGGTGATTTTGAAACGCAAACTTCTACCATGTGCTTTCCAACTTCAAATGCCTCCCCACTCTCAATATATTCTGCATGATCAGGGTGGGTGGGTGGTTTGTCCTAATGTCCTGGGAATATATGAGTAGGTGTGAGGTCTCTCATGGGGACATGATTCTATGATATTCCATGGCATCTCTCTATCATGGTCTGATGAGATTCCAGCTGGTGGTGCTTTGTGACTGTCATGCAAATTTCTGTTATTTAGGTATACCATGTGATTTTTGTCTCCTAAAATATCATACTTCCCTTGGTGTGATGCCATTATTTTGTCCTTTTAAACAATCTGAAGAAATCGTTTACATCCTGAGATATATCTGAGTTATGTGCTTCACCAAAATTCAAACTGAACAGTTATACTTTTACTGTTTCAAAAAGTACTCATCTTCAACAGGATAGAGAGGAGGGTTGAAAGCAATCCACAGAAAAAAGCTTGTATTGCAAGAATAATTCTGACTCCAGTTCAAAGATTTCTGAACAAGTAGAATATGAACAGGACTTTGTTGAAACTGATATTCATAATGCTGCATGAGACTGTCTACACATGATGAAAACAAAACACAAATAAAGTTGAGTACAAACTGGAAATACTTCTTTTGAAACAAAACTATGATATGACTTTGATAAAAAGTTTGCAGTTCCTGGAAAGACAAAGTTGTTTAAAAAGATCTTAAGATCATCAAACAAGAGATAGGACTAGTTGAAGATTTAAATGTCAGAGGCAAATATTTAACACTAGTTCGTAACGCTCTTCAGTATTGCCCCACTAGTGAAGCATCAGAGAGGGCTACTTGAGAAGCTGGAAAAGCTTATAAGAAAAATATTCTCCTGCCCTAGCCAGTTTTGCTCAGTGGATAGAGCCTGCGGACTGAAGGGTCCCGGGTTCAATTACTATCAGGGGCACATGCCTGGTTTGCGGGCTCAATCTCCAGTAGGGGGCGTGCAGGAGGCATCTGTTCAATAATTCTTTCTCATCATTGATGTTTCTATCTCTCCCTCTCTCTTCCTCTCTGATATTAATAAAAATATATTTTTTAAAAAAGAAAATATACTCCTGAGTAGATAATGATATTACTGTTGCATTTAGTTGTTTAAGATCATACTTTTTAAAAAGTTTAAATAATAGATTTCATAAAAATATATATATATATTCCACCTATATATATCAAGTAATACATTCCAATATGTTGGAATCATTATTTCATTAATATACTTCGATTTTTTATGACTGTTTTTCATTTTTGATAGCACAGAAGATATTCTAGCCTCATTTGAAGGTCTGTGTTATTTTCCTTCTATAGTTCCTATATAGACAGTTGTAGAAAAAGCACAGAATCAAACCCTGGCCTGCTCTAAATGTTGGGAGAAATGACCTTCAACCACTTTATCCTCAATACTAGAATTACTCTTTGTTTCTTAGAATCCAGAAATTCCTAAAATAAAATGAATCTCATGTTTCAAGTGAAACTTCCTCTTTTCTCAGTTTGCAGAGTTCTATGTAGCCTCTGCGCCCACTCTTTAAAGTGGCTGCCAATATTTTATCTCCATCCTCCCGCTATCAGCGATTACTCCTCAGGCAGTTTTTCCAGGCACAGCAATCATGCACCAAGACCCCTCCACACTTGCTCAAGGAGTACAATGTAACCAAATGGGAAGACTTCAACTACTGATCACAGCAATTACCAGAAAATTTACAGCTGCATTATGTACTTGTGCAGCCAACAAGAAGTGAGTCCTCTGTATTCATCAACAGAACTGTGGCTGATTCTCAGATAATTAGTATATTATCATCACATAATGGTCTAGAGTCCTTCATGAAGCATCTTTATATTATTCCCTGTCTGATGTCAGAACATAAGTTAAACTGGTTTTCTAAAAGAACAAGAGGAAAATAATAAAAGCAAATCAAATAAAAAGCCCCCAAGACTATGGGCACAGGAAACTAGTCAAAATGCTGCTTACTAATTAAACATCTTGTCTCTCCTCCCATTTCTAATGGGAAATATGACTTAGCTCTCTGCTTATCTGAGCTAGAAAATTGTCCATATTTTTTAAAAGTTATAAAATCTACTAAGTTGTTCTTCCTTTGATGGTTCCGGGAGGAAGGCGACAGATTTCTACCTCTGCTGCCAATATTGCTTAGAAACCTCCCTGCCCTAAATCACAGGACCTAAGGGCAGGTAAAATAGTTCCACTATGATATGCTTCCGGTTGTCAATAAGCCCCACTCAGATTATTGCAAAATGGTGCCAAGTCCCAGACAAACTTCCGTTCCTTTCTACACTGAATCTGAAATAGTCAATTGTTAAACATGTACCCATTTACTCCTGCTTGCGTAAATTCCGTCTTTTCCACAAAATGCCAGGGTTTTATAGGAGAGATACCTGATTTTGTTGTTGTAGCATGTTGTTGTTTTTTCACACCATCTCTTATGTCTACACAATGCCCATATATAAAAGGCACTCAATAAGTATTGATCAGTTCATTTAATGAACTAGTACATGGACAAATCATTGCTCCAGGCAATTCTGTCAATAAAACTTTCTGTGATCATGGAAATGTTCACACAATGTTCATCTGAGAGGGTGACTACTGGCCATGTGTGGTGACTACTGAACACTTGAAATGTGCCTAGTGTAAGTAAGGAACTGAATTTTTAATTTTATCTCACTTTATTTTAAATTTAATTAGCCAAATATGTCTAATGACTACCTTATTGGTTAAGGCAGTCCTAGATACTAGGGATATAATCATGACCAGAGCACAGTTTCTGCCTCAAGGAGCTCACTGTCTAGTAAAACAACTTCAAAAATTATTGCATGTCTTCATAAAAGAGGATGCATTTGAGCTGCTTGTGCAGGATAAAATATAAAATGTAACCTATAGAGAGGATTCAATATAGCACCTCAGACACACACTAAATGGTATGTCCAAGGGCTGAAGATAGTGTTTTCTATTTAACTTTTAATAACTCATATGTATCTATATAAAAACGGACTTGTTTTGAGGATTAAAGGGCAGTATATAAAAAGCACTTAGAATATAATAAGAGCTACTACATATATAGCGTACAATCATTATTTAAAAAGTAAGTATTGCTCTACCACTGAAGTTCATGTGCTCATTATTAAAATTAAAAAAGTAACCGTAATTTCTTTTTTCCTGCCTAATGCTTATGTTGGGGGTTGGTTTTAGTTGTCATTTTTGCTAGGACATTAGTATTCATTTCTTTAAGTCTTCCATCCCACATAAGAACACTTGCTATGTCCGAGAAATGCCTTGGATCCTTTAGGAAAAATACCAATTTAAGTAAAAAGGTTATTGTTAATGGTATCAATTATATCAGATCAAAGAAAGAATGATTTTGCTCATTCTGTGGCCTTTACTGACGTAGCTGGTTGGGGCAGTAAGGAAAAAGAGAAAGAAGAGAGAGAAGTCAGTGCACACGATCAAGAATCTGCAGCATTAAGTAATCTTCAAAAGTTGTGGCCTAGAATCCAAGAAACAAACAATATAGGCATGTTCCTTTGATTTCATTTCTTATGGCTTTAGTCTATAAGAGAAAAGGTTAAATAGCTCCATCTAGAGATACGTGTGACAGATCTTCGAGATACACAGTCCAAGAAATCTTCACAGGTGCCAAGTCCCAGACAAACTTCTGTTCCTTCCTCCGAAGGGGCCATAAACAAATCAATCCAGGGCCTTCGTTTGTATGTCTAGCATATCTGGGAGAAACGACTATAAACCAGGCATTAGAAACTTTTTAAATGTTATATTACTAAAATATGAAGTGAAATGAGTATAGCTCTAATAAAAACAATAATCCCCAATGACAGAGAATTAAATAAACAGGCTGACCATTACCGTGGCTCTCAAATAAGTTTGGGAGCATATACAGATAGAACCAGTAGAACCATGTCAAATTTGTTATTAAAGCAAAGCAAACTGTAAGACTGAAGGACCGCCTTCATGCTGAATGCTATCCTGTGTGCTGAGGATAGAACGGTGGGCAGAAACACATTCTCTGACTTTGGGGGGCTTACGCTTTAAAGGAGAATAAGGCATTCATCAAATAATATAAAATTGGAAAAAATCACAAGGTGATAAGAGCTGTTAATAGTAGTTTAATGACACAAGAAGTAAAACAAGACGTTCGTGAAGACTTTCCTGAGGAAATGACATTTGAGTTCAGATACAAATATCAATTGGGAACAAGATGAATAAGGGAAGATGAACATTGCATATGGAGGAAGAGAGTGCCCAAGGATTGTCACAAAAGAGACATTAAAAATTCAAGAAAGAGGAAGTGGACTCTGGTGTATGGGGTGGGAAATGTGAGAGAGTGGAGGGAGCTGTTCTTATTTTCTGGGTGCACTCGAGAATGAATCATGGTCTCCGCAGTGTGTTGTTTCCACTTTGCTCTAACATTTACAGATATGTAATGTCTATATTTATCTCTCTCTATATTTATAGCTTTGGTTTCTTTACTGGAATGAGCAAAAATGACTGAATCTTTCTCAAAAGGGGTTCTACAGACACGACATTGGGGAAAACTCTAGGAATATGTAGCAACTAAATGATAGATAAGGACTTCAAGGATTCAACTGCCTAGAAAGTGGCATGCTTTTTGACCAACAAGACTGAGAAAGGCTGATCCCTTGAAAGGAAGAAATTCCAGAGAGCACAGGGAACTTTGGGGGGGTATGGATACATTCATTATCAGGATTGTGGTGATAGTTTCACAGGGATATATATGTCCAAAATAAGTCTCAGAATGAAACTAATTTTTCAACCACAATCTTATTTTTAAGACACTTATGCCAATACGTAAATGAGAAACTATACAAAGAAGTAACATGAGAAAAATGCAAATGATAATCAATATATATAAAAAATATAATCTCACAAGTAATAAGGGAAAATACATATTAAAGCCAGAAGCCATTTTCACTCATTATATTGGCAAAACACATATATAGGTAACCCTCATTATCTAAGCCAAGTCCATTTTTGGAAAAAAGTGGAGAAAAATAAATATTCAGATACCAGGAGCCTATATTTCATTATTCCAGGCAGGAACAAATAATAATGTTGTAACTCTGAAGTCCATACGAAACCTCCACAATTTCCCCAAATATCACTAAATCACTAAGACACTATGTATTATTTGCACAACAGGTATATATAATAAGTAAAAGGCTTAAATGTAAATTACCTAGTTATGTATCATTTAATCATTAGCAGATAAGTTTGTATGTAGTATTCGAATATACTGGTTATGAGGAACTCTTTCTCATTGCAAGAAAGGTATACTATAATATAACTAAATAATATACCATAATATTGCATTTGGAGTTGTCAGTGAAGATTAGATCCATATGCTTTGGAAACAATACAGTAAGAAAATTAATATTCTCATGCCTTAAACTTATGACTAAGGAAAATAATGATTCAGGGTGATGCCAAAATACTCACTGTTAATGTGAGACGAATTTTTAAGCAGGTAAAGGTTGCCCCTAGGGTGACCCACCTACTTTGCAGGAAAAAAAGAAAATTAATATTCTTGGATAGAATTTAAGAGCCAAAACAAAAATTCATCAGGTTGGATTTTAATAGCATTATAGTATATTGCTATTTCAGGAATTTCTCTTTTAATACAAAGAAAATAAATTCCTTTGTTTAATACAAAGCAAACAATTATTTTTCATTGTGAAAAATTATTTCCATATGTGTTTTTCAGATTTTCTTAAACAGGAAATACACACACAAAAACTTATAAATATAGTTTAAAATAACTATTTTTGGACTCCAATTACAAACAAAGTGTAAGGCAAGTTTGCAAGGCCATGAGTCATCGTAGAGTACTCAGCTACTATGTATAAGTCCAGGGAATCTATAGGAAGAACAATTACCAGCACATTTACTAGTAAAAAAACATATTCATACTTCAGAAATGCATTACACTTGGTACAGGCCTAGGGTCCCTCAGCACACAGTGTTAAGTAGAAATATCTAGAATACATTTTTTCTCAAGATTACCTTAACCCAAAAGATTAACTGAAGTAAACAATAATGTCAACATTTTACACACAAGGTATTTACGTTTTTTTCTCTTCTCAGCTAGGCTGGAAAAATCTAATGCATCACTAGTTCATAGAACTTTCTGATGAAAATTTTCTATATTGTTTGGTCTAATATGGCAGCAACAAATCACATGTAGCTATTGAGTTCTTAAAATGTGGTTAAAAAGACTTACATTTTATTTAACTTAATCTGTCAGAATGGCCGTCATCAATAAATCAACGAACAACAAGTATTGGCAAGGATACAGAGAAAAGGCAACTCTGGTGCACTGTTGGTGGAAATATAAATATGTGCAGCCATTATGGAAAACAGTATGGAAGTTCCTCAAAATATTAAAAAAAGAACTGCCTGATGACCCAGCAATTCCACTTCTGAGTATATATCCAAAGAAAACAATAACTCTAATTGAAAAAATATATGCACCCCTATGTTCGCTGCAGCATTATTTACAATAGCCAAGATATGGAAGCAACTCAAGAGCCAGGTGAGTGGACAAAGAAGTTGTGGTACATATAATAATGGAATATTACTCAGCCATAAAAAAAGAATGAAATCTTACCATTTGTGACAATATGAATGAACCTAGAGGCTATTATGTTAAATGAAATAAGTCATACAGATAAAGACAAATACAATATGATTACATCTACATTGAATCTAAAGAGCAAAATAAACTAACAAAACAGAAACAGACTCATAGATGTAGAAAATGAACTGATGGTTGCCGGATTGGTTGTTCCGTGAAAAAGGTGAAAGGATTAAGAAGTACAAATTGCCAGTTATAAACATAGTCATGGGATGTAAAGTAAAGGATAGGGAATACAGTCAATAATATTGTAATAACTATGGAGGGTGACAATTGGATTCTAGAATTATCGGGGGGAATTACTTTATAAATTATATATAACTGTCTAACTACTATGCTGCAGGTGAGACTAATAAAATAATATTGAATGTTAACTGTAATTGAAAAATAAAATTAAAAATCAGATAAAATAAATAAGTAGTCACATGTGGTTGGCAGCTACCACACTGGTCAGCATAGGTCCAATGGGTGGCACTTATAGCCCAAGTATACCAAGTCTTAAACTAATATAGACTTCTTGACATTTCTATGCAATCTGTCTATCCCACCTTCATAGACAGTAGCTATCCTATAAGAAGGTATCTAAATGGTAAAAAACTACAAACCAGTGTGTTTGGTTCATGGTGGCTTATCTATCTTCTATGTAGGTAAAACAAAGACAAAAGTTTAATAAATTTATGACAGATATTTTACTGGCAAAAGACATAGGTGATAGCACAATTATAGTAGTTATGGGAGATGACATTAAATTTATATCTTGCATCCAGAATTTGAGTAATAAGAAAGCCCTTTTCTGGCTGTATATTGGTTCCCCTTCCTACAGCCAGGATATATTCATTAAAGAGCACCAACGAGAAAGAAAGCTTCTTAAAGGAGATTATTAATTTTCAGGCTCATTAGCCCAAAAGCTATTTTTCTCTGTTATGTCTCAATGAAATATGTGGACAAGTCTAGAAATGAGGAAGAACAAAAGCTACGGGAAAAATAAATGTGGGAGCTGCAGCAATCTTCCGGCAGGACACAGCTGATCCAACAACCTCTCTCAGGCTAATGACACATCACATCAAGTGAGGTTGATGATATGCAGCAGGTCACATGCAAAAAAAGAAATTTTGTTTCCAATTTTTATTGATATTCTGATTTTAAAGAACAATTCTGTATTTTTAACAAGTCCCCCAAATAATCCTGATACCAGTAAGTCCATATTCACAGTTTGAGAGGCACAGTCTTTTATAAAGAATTCAGAAATTTATGGCTTTACAGGCAGCCTGTGACAAACTGAACTGTGTATTTTTACTAATATGTGTATTAGATTTTTTAAAAATATATCTTCATGATTTTAGAGAGGAAGGGAGAGGGAGAGAGAGACAGAAACAGCAATGATGAGAAAGAATCATTGATCCGTTGCCTCCTGCAAGGTTTGAGATTGATCCTGAAACATGGACATATGCCCTGATCAGGAACTGAACTGTGACCTCCTGGTTCCTAGGTGAACACTCAACCACTGAGCCACCGCAGCTGGGCTGTATTAGGTATTTTTACTAGTATCTCCAGATGATGGCTATGCAATCCAAAGTTTGAAAACTTCCATTAAATAGAGATTTAAGGAATGATAAGGAGCTTGGGGGCTCAGAAAGCCCTCACCCACATGTTGGAAGACAAAAGTAAAGGTTTTATAACTTGTTCAAGAGCTAGATGCCCAAATTTCTAACCATCACAGCATAGGCTAAATATAACATATACTTTAACATATACTGTTTATAACTTGTAAAAACTTAAAGGTTTTACAAGTTATAAAACCTTTAAGTAACTATGAATAATCCTTTATTTTCAATAAAATCATGGTATATATATCCTTACTAAGAAATGTGGTTAATTTTATGTGTCAACTTGACTAGGCCACAGGGCCTTTGAGCAATCAGTAAGCCCCACTTCTTATATCAGCTATTAATACCATTCTGATTGAAACCCCAGGTTTTTGGCTCCAAGAAGTCACACGTCTTGATTATGACCCTAATAAAGAACTAATCCTACACAATTGGCGGGGGTGAAGGGGGCCGGGTATTTCCATTTCTAGGAGTCTCCATTTGGGCCTAGAACAGGGCACAGAACTAGAATGATACTCTCACTTCAATTTAAGGGCTATAAATATAGACTAGAAAAGAATCTTTCCAGTGGTATATGTTGACATCAGGATAGTTGCTCTGCCTTTGCTCAGTCACTAGGTCGGGGGAAATGTCTTCCCTGAATACTCAGAAGCAGAGTATTACCCTTCATTAGTTCAGGATTTAATCCCACACCATCTTCACACGTCAGAGAACCGAAAGTGGACACTTAACATCAAACAGTAGTCCTGAAAATTAAAATCTTAGGAAAAAGGCAGTCTGGGCTCTTGACACCACTGTCTCAGTTGGGGTATCCCTGACAGAGACTCTGAGATAAGTATCTGAGTGGAGAGGGGAGTGAGGAGACAAGGCAGGAAAAGGAAGGCAGTCATTAAAGGCTGCATTATCAAGTGAGTTTCTCCTGAGGCTGAGTCGATCTTATTCCCATTGGGGAAAACTGGGGACTAACATGAAACACATCCAATGTCACTCAGGGGAGCTGTGCCAAACTCCTGTCAGACATCTGCTGAGGTGGGAAGCATTAAGTTGCCCATGTTTCTGGCTTGCTGTGCACAGGTAGGAGTGAGTAGTCAGAGAGAATTCTCATGCAGATATAGACACTGGCAGATTAAAGTGGGCCCTGCATACATAGACATGGTAAAGCAGATAGATTATTGGCAGGGCACCAAGAGGATCTACAATAATCCTGAAGGGACTGACAGAGTTACACATGAAACTTTGCTAGAAAAGCACATCCCAAATTCCAAATTAGGCTGCACTGATTACCCAGATTAGGATACATCAACCACAAAATTAACAAACACATAGGCAAACAAGTCAGCATGACCTGAGTCAACATAAAAGTAAATAACAGGCCCTGGCTCAGTGCCTCAGTTGGTTTAAGTGTTGTTCCACACACCAAAAGGCCGGGGGTTCAATTCCCCGCCAGGGCACATACCTAGGTTGCAGGTTAGGTCCTCAGTCAGGGTGCATACATGAGGCAACCAATTGATGTTTCTCTCTTACATACCTCTCTCTCTCTCTTTCTCTCCCCTCCCCACCTTCTTCTCTCTCTAAAAGCAACGAAAACATATCCTTGGGTGAGGATTAAAAATAAAAAATTAACAGAATTTGACTCCTAAGAATATCAGGTGATAAAATGTAATATATATTAAAAATAACAAATATATAAAAAGTGGATCAGAAGCATGAGAAAACAAAAACAGAGAGAATTGAGGAAAATTAATGATGATTGAAATAAAAAATTCAGTGGATTATTTGAACATCAGATTAGATTAAACTGAAGAGATAATTAATAAACTAAAAGACAGAGCTAAAGAAGTTACCTAAAATAAAGACAAAAGGATAAAGAATGTAAAATTTAAAATTATGATAGAATAGTGCAGACATGTAGAGAATAAAGACACCACCTACTGAATTTCTAAGAGACATTCCAGAAATGACAAAGAAAGATAATTCAGGGCAATGGGAAAGTCAATATTTTAAAAGGTAATAGCTTTCAAATTCTTCAGAGTTTATTAAAAAACTCAATCCTCAGATTCAGCAAATATAATTTCTCATTATAGTATAGCAATTTGAAACAGTCCTTTCTGAAGTCATCAGTAACCTTCATGTTGTTAAATTTTAATGGTAGGTGTTAGTTCTCCTCTTTTTTAACCTATATACCACATTTTCTTCAATTGGTATTTTTTTTATCCTTATATGTTTTATTTACATGGTATACTACGCTCATTTGATTTTTTCCATGGGTCCCTTCTTAGTCTCCTTTGGTGATTTCTCACATTTGTTAAAACCTATTATAATGCTCTTGGCACTCCTTTTTTTCCTATCTACACTTTCAATTAGCTGTCTTATCCAAAATCCTGGCTTTAAATACCATGTATATGTAGCAATTCCCAAATTCATATTTTTAGTCCAGACCATTCTTCTATAAATTCAGATTCATATATAAAATGACCTACCCATTATCTCCAAACGGATGTCTTTTAATATCCAAAACTCAACATGTCCTAAGCTTTTTTTAATCTTTCCCCCCAAATTCTCCAACTATGACTTTTCATATCTCAGTAAATGACAACCTGATCTTTCCAGTTGCTCACCCCAGAAACCTTGGAATCATTCTTAACATCTCTACTATCTCAGTAAATCCCACTGGCTCTACTTTCAAAATATATCCAGAATCCTATACTTCTTATTAATATTGTAGCAATATGCCTAGTCCTAACCCCAAATCTCTTGTTTGGACACTGCAAGAGACTTTATGGTAAACTGCATCATGAGCCTCAATTCTTTACTCCTTTAGTCATGCCTTTTGCCACTATGTAACACTGCAGAGCCTTAAAAAAAAAAAGTAGAATTTATTTCCATACACCTTGATATAGGCATGGTCACATGATTTGCTGTGATTAATGAAATTTTAGAAAAAGTAACAAAAAGGGGTTTCACACCGTACTTGTAAAATAAGATATCTCTCTTGGGCCTCTGACATCATCAAGAGAATATACCTTTGCTTGTCCCAAGAGAAGGAACTGACCCCAGCAAAGTCCGGCTTACATTGGCAGATCCCTTAATGAAGGCACAAGCTCAGTCAAGCTCCACAGAATCACTCACCCAACCCACAGAGGTGTGAGACACAAATGCTCACTACTGCATGCTATGAAAATGTTGTGAATTTATTGTTATTATAGGAAGAATAGATGGATAGAGCCTCCTGACAAGTCTCCCAAATTTTCCCCTTGATTCCTAAAATTTCACCTGAACACACATACCAGCCAAAGAGGTTTTTTGTTGTTGTTTTTTTTGGCTTTTAGTTATTTCATTTTTAAGTTTTGAGTTACTTTAATTTCCCATGACACATTGACAGTGTTAAAAACGAAAAATACAAACATAACCATGTACTTATTTTCACACTTCACCCATATGTCGTGCCATATTTTTGGATGACTTTGACAACAGAGAACAAATCTAAGCAACAGATAAATAGAAAATAGATAGCTAATTATGTTCACCAACTCCCAACATTTAAAAGATATCAATCAAGAAACATTTGAATCAAGTGAGGATCAATGTTGATGTCCACGTTTCTTTACATATTCTAGTCAGTGTTTTGTGTGTAACAAAGCTGAAAACAAAACCATTTTATACACAGCCTGTTAATGTATGAGTTTTTTCTTTTAGAAACTGTCTATTCAATATTCATAAAATGGTCTCAGTTTTTAAAAAGATACTTAAACTTTATTTATAATCTATAATAATAAAAGTGTAATATGCTAATTAGACTGGACGTCCTTCTGGACGACCTTCCAGACAAAGCTGGGGCTGCGAGGAAAGCCCAGTTCCCGGGTGCCTGCTGGCAGCCAGAGGGAAGCCTGAGACCTGGGTGCCAGAGGGAAGCCGGTGCTGGTAGCCAGGGAAGGAAGGCCTACTCTTGCACAAATTTCGTGCATCAGGCCTCTAGACTATATATATATAAGCCTAATATGCAAAGTGTCCCCTCAGGAGTTCAACCAACCAGGAATTCAATTGTTCATTATGACTTACGCTGACCACCAGGGGGTGGCAGCTGCTAGGGATCCTATTCATGAGTAAATTTTGTGCACTGGTCCCCTAGTAAATTTACTAGCCAGGTAGATTTTAAAGGAAGATTTATTCTCAACTACATTTGAAAACAAATTATCCTTCACCTTATCAAAATGTCTTTGTTCAGCTAATGAAAACCCAAAGGTCTACATATCTTCTTGGTTATCCAGACTAAATATCTAACATATACCAAAAAGCCTAAGGTTAATATTAATAATCACCAATTATGAGAATGTGTTAAAATTAGCAGGAAAAACATCATATGTAATGAGGCAATACACAAGATGATGCCAATCCCAGGTTCTGCTGCCTGCTGATGGAAAAGCCATCAATGGAGAGGGAAGTGCTGGTGTGAGAAAAGACGGTTTATTCAAGAGCCAGCAGGTGGATAAGATGGGGAACTCTTGTCACAAAGACCATCTTAACATCTCAGTGCAGTCAGAGGTTTATATGACCTGGGGAGGGGAAGGCAGAACAAAGGAAACCAGAGGGGGTTCTGGGCTCTGCTGGAGGGTGCTATGTGCCAGTCAGCACAGTCTGCTCTGAAAACCACCTCATAGCCAGCTGGCTCCTGGAACCGAAATGCCTGAAAACTGGAGACTCTTCCTTTGAGGTTAGCTCCTAGAATCTTTTGAGCAAACAAGCTATTTATCCGTAGTTACATGCATTTACAAGTCATCATTTACAGGTACACTATTAAAAGAATGGCGGGGTGGTTTACAAAGAGGCAATATACAGCTTCTTTTTTTGTGTTTTTTTTTTTGTGTGTGAACAAACTTGTGCTGTCTTTCATATGTGTAATACACCAACACAAATATCAAAGACTCAACCCCAGTGTTGCTCAACTGAATCAAAACAAAACCAGTGAACATTTAAATCAAGACACTAATGATTAAGGCGATCTCTAAAACAATAAATTATTCGGTGACTTTTAAATGTTATTAAATACTTTTGTCCTACCTGGTAAAACCTACTGCTTGTAATATTTAGCTATTTATTTTATTGTTTCTGGTTTTATTCTGTCTTTTGTTATTTGTCTCCTTTGGGCAAAATTAACCACTGAACACAAACATTATCACGTTAGATATCCTCCATGGTTTCTGACCATGGTTGCAAGATCCCATTTCTGCTTGATAGGGACAGATCTTTTCCACCAAGAACATCTGCCTTCCAGGATTTCATCGTGAGAAGGCCTGGCCCTGCTCTAAGAATGTTACCCAGGTAAAAGTCACTTCAAGGACCACTCCAGTCTGAATTTTTCTGGGAAGAGACTGAAAGTAGGTGTGCAAGGTTGAAACAATCTAAGTTTGTACTTCCTAAGTAGAAGCCACTGCCTTGGTAGTGTTTCACTTTTACTTTATAATTTTAGTTGATTCTCAGACCCCCCATACGGGGTGCTGTGCATTCAAAAGGAAGATTCCTAGGAACCACCGCAGACCTCCTGAGGCAAGGGTGAGACTGTGAATATGCATTTGGAAAAAACAAAAGCTTTCCAGGTGATTGATGCTCACAGAACAACCTCTCAGCTACAACAAGGAAAACTGCTAGTTAATAAGGAGGCCCAGAGGAGATGACCAAGGGCAGATCTGTATCTGACCCAGAACAGACCCTAAAGAATTGTTATAAGTTGCAAACTAAGCACATATAGGACCTAATGCTCTTTGCTATGGTGTGTAAAAGGAAAATAAATAGCTTGACTAGAAATCCTCCAGCTGTGGCATTTCCCTGAGCAACTGCTTGCAGGATTACATTTATTCTCCTATGTTCCACTAAAAATACAATCTATTCTATATTACAGTCTTGGCTAGCTTGCTCAGGCTAACATTTTTTAATTGAATAATTCTAGCATCTGACATAAAATTATAAACTTCCGTTGCAAATCAGCAAAAAGCAGACATTGCATAACACCTTTAAACATAAAAGCAATGAAGCAAATATTACAGGGCATGGATTTACTCTTCCATCCTCAACTCCAAGCAGCTTAGCCTGTGTTTGCTGATTTTTTTTTCTTTATTTCTCTTTTTGGCACATCAATAAAAACTAAGAAACTCATCCAGACACTACTGTGCATCTTTGGAATAAAATGTATTTGGCTTTTGTGTGCTAAGCTGAAGTTTCACCTCTAAAATGAGCAATGAGAGTTAATAAAGAGCCATTGAACTGTGCCCAATAGGAAGGGGCAAAGATGGGGCTGAAGGCTCTCATTGCTTTTCACTCACTCCAGGATTCATCTGCATGTCTATGACAGAGCCTTTGAGTGTGGGAAAATAATAATGCGGTTATTCAGACATAGACCCAGTCCTTTTAAGTCAGACTTCTGAAAGTCAGTCTCAACATAAAGGCCCTACTAAAAAGAAGAAAATGGAATCCTAACTCATTATATGCCTGACACACACCTGCAAAACATACAAGGCAACTATTTTCCCCAATTTCCAGAGGGTATTCAAACATATTGTCTCCAAAAACGTAACTGAGTAATAGATGAATAAAAACATGTAGAATGAAAGTGTATTAAATGCATTAAGGTATTTATCAAATAACTCTAAATATTCAATTTTGAAAAGGCCCAGCCATTTGACAGAAAATGATCAAGAAATCATTGTCAGCATGTGTAGAACCTGTGAAAGCCACTTCATGTTTCCTCATCTATAAAATGGAAATGGTAGCCTGGGTGGCAGTTTAATAACTGAAAAAGTGAAATGATCAAATCTGTTATTGAGTGCCTCCACTGAATTTTTTACTTTAATTGTTATAATTTTCAACTCCAGATTATCTATGTGCTTCTTTGTATAATCTCTCCCTTCATTAATATTCTCTATTCATAATTTCCTTATCTTTTTATAGACATGACTTGCTTTAGTTCTTTGAGCATATTTATAACAGCTGCTTTAAGGTCCCTGTCTAAGAGGTCTCACCTCTGGACTTCCATGGGGAGCGTTTCTATTGACTGTGTTATTGTTTTATTATTCATGGGTCACACTTCCCTGTTCATTTGTGTCTTACAAGTTTTGTTGGAAACTGGATGTTTGAAATAATATAATGGGGAAATTCTGGAAATCAGAATGATTTCATCATTCTCTAGGGTTTGTTATTTCTGCTGTTCGCTGTCACTATTTGTTTAGCGACTTTCCTGAATGACTTACTGTTACGACTCTGTTTTTGTCATGCACAGTCACTGATGTTCAGTCCCTTGGACCCTTAAAACCAGGTCTGACCAATTAAGGCGAGTCTTAGAAGGCCTTGAACTTGTCCAATGTTCATTTACTCCCACTCAAGAACTCTTTCTCTATTGACAGAAATGTCTCAAGGAAGTCTGGAAATGCTTCCACTGCTCCCATTCTGTAGATATATGTAATAAGAGCCTTTTAAGGTATGTTATAAAGGTGGGAAGAATGTGGGTGGGAGTTTGCTACTGGGCCTGGGAGTAATTACCCCAGAGAGCTAAGCCTCTGGAAGTCAACCAGTAAGACAGCAATGACTGTGATTTCAGTTCTCATCACTGCTTTTGCTCCCCAAAAGGAAAAATAGCAAGTTTATGACATGGAGCTCCTAAGGCTTTTTGTGATAAGGGAGAAAGTCACAACCTGATTAGCGTTACAGTCCACAAAATCAATCTTCTGCAGGACAAGGTTAGCTTACTTCCCGACACATCACAAGGCAGCTCCATGCTATGGAGAGACATCTACTCTGTAAGCAAACAGCAATTCTCATAGACTAGGGCTGGATTAGACCCATATATACACCCATTTTTATCATTCTAGGTTGTTTCACATCCTGTGACTTCTTCCCTAATATTAAGAGAGGCGGCAGCTTTACTCTTAAAGTACTTAATACCACCGGAATGGGGCATCTGACGCAGGAGGCTTCCTCACTCATTGCCAGTCCCCCTAAGGCATTTGCCAATGCAAATGTGAGGTCATTCTTACATTCTTTTCTCTATAATCATTAGGAATATTTGGCATACTTGGTCCCCTTATGTTCCTTCAGTCATAACTCTGAAGCCTTGAGTGTGTGCTGCTTATAAAACTCTTCTTAATTTTCCTGAACTTACAGTGGAGAGAGAGAGAGAGAGAGAGAGAGAATGCACTTTATTTTTGAGGTATCATTTCTCATTTCTTCAGGAACTCCTTGCTTTTTTAGCTAAGGTTTTTTCTCCCAAAATATTTTAATCAGTTTTTCCTCAACCTCTTAAATCCCTAATCATACTGGCCATTCTCAGATATGCTTTGCTCAATGCTAGTTGGAAACTAAGCAGACTAGAAACCATGCTGACTATTTAATTTACTTACTGTGCCCAGTTTAATTCTAGTAATTTTTAAATAGGACCTGAGCATTCTGGCTTTAGGATCAACTCTTACATTCATTACCTTCTCTGTAAAGCAGGGAAAAGGGTTCTATTCTCAGTCTACCATTTAGAAGATTCATGACTTGGGTTGGCACTATTTTTATTTAATGAAAGATTCTTATGCCACTAAATCTAAAGGGAGTTCCGAAAATCAGATGAGACAAAAAATGTTTTTTAAAACCTGCTTAAATGGATTCTATTTTAATAGAATACCTACTACTCTAAGGAAGCTGAACACCTAGATTAAGAATACAAAGTAAGCACTATGACCAGAAACACCTTTGGTTACTTGGAATGGCCATTATTTCTTTCTTTCAACAAATATTGAAAGAGTATATGAGTATTATGTGCAAAATATTATATTAAGAATTATGGGGAATAGATGGTCTGTGCTCTTAAATAATTTACAATCAAGTTAGAGATATATGAGCCTTTCATTTAATGCCTGTAGCACAAAATGTCATTCGTTACCCTAAGGTAATGTGACAAACTAATTGCTTTGAGAGCACAGAAAAGGATCATTTGGCTAGAGAAATACAAAAGTACAGTACAGCATTTGTCATTTTGAGTTGGAGAGGCCATTATTGATAGAGAATAGAGGGAAATCTATAACAAAAACAAAACAAAACAAAACATATATATATATTGCTACTTTCAGAAAATGGAATGTCATAGAAAGTCTAGATATGGCAGAAGCATCTGCCATTACAGAAATGGGGTGTAATATTTGTGTCAGAGGCAGTGTGAGATATAGGTTGTAATCAGATGGATTCATTTTCAAATTCAATAAATACTAATTAGCAGTTATTATGTACTATGCATTATAGTACTTGCAGATACAGCAAAAACAAAACAAAACAAAAATCATGGTTCCACCCACAGAGAGCTGATATATTGAACAGGATTATGGTGGAGAAGAACAAAGTTGTCAGCAAAAGATACCCTTAGGAAATACTATTTTCACCCACACCTGAGGGATGTAGAGCAAAATAAGAAAGGAGAAGAGGGCAGGATAGAGCATGCCCGACTGGGAAAATTGGCTATGAAAGGATCCAGGACCTAAGTATGATTTGGAACCTAAAATAAGATTAAAATCATAGAGGCTCGATACTAAAGTAGAGAAAATAAACTAGCAAATGATCAGAACCACATATGAATCGTGGTTCTTCATTAACCTATTTATGACAGAATAGATTGAATACTGATACCTGAATATTGAATTCTCCTATTCTCAGTTAGTTGTTCAGCAATGCCCATATTTTTATTGCTTATAACATTTTAGGAACACTTACATAAAACTCCAGTCATATAAAAGTTTGGTAACTTAAAACATGATTTTATTTAAAGCAATAAAACACATTAAGAAACTTAGCTTGTCTCTGGAAAGTCTAATCAGTGGGACATAGATAATCTGGCTTAGCTGTA
The DNA here is from genome assembly GCF_000327345.1 of Myotis davidii. Classification (NCBI taxonomy): domain Eukaryota; kingdom Metazoa; phylum Chordata; class Mammalia; order Chiroptera; family Vespertilionidae; genus Myotis; species Myotis davidii. Next base: position 4,378,695 of record NW_006289813.1, on the reverse strand, counting down.
GTATTTTCTCAGAAAACAGAAGCTAATATTCTAGAGAAGTTGAACATTAATAAAATCTACTCTGATGTTCATTGTGAAGGGAAAGATTTATAAATATGGATCAAAATTTATTCATTTATATCAGCTTAAGGCATGACTTTGATCTGTCATTCAATATTCATTCTAAACATACTTATTGAATATGTCTATTTTTGACTGAGCACTGCACTGGACATTAGAGATAGAGTGTGGTTTTTAAAGGGGGAATAGACACAATCCTTATTCTAATGGGGCTTATGGTATCATGGAGGAGACAGATACGAACCAAACACTCAGAAAACTAAATGTAAAACCGTGACTGTGAAAAGTGCCATGAAGAAGCAGAAGGAGCTAAAGGAGCATATAAAAGGGCATTTGATGTACCAGAGGGATTAAGAACGCTTTCTTGAAGAAGACATAATTGACTTGAAATGTAAATAATGATATAGCTAGGCATAAAGGAAACGCAGCAGCATTTGAGATAGAGTGATCAACAAGTGCACAGGGGTAAGCCAGCAGTGGATCTGAGTAGACCAGATAGGATTGAAACAGTGGCTTCTATTGAAAAGTGGTGACTTGGAGTAAGGTGTTAGTGGAGTGAACATGGAAAGAAGCAGTCAGATTAGGGCTAGGTCTCTCCAATCAAGCCCTCTGCCTGTGAACTGGCGCTGTCTTCTCTATATTTCCTGAAGAGCCTTAAGTAAACCATGGGTAATTGTGGAGAAAGTTATAACACTATAACAAAATCCAGGGTATCTCGGAGGCAGTGGAGAGAATGGAGAAACATGAAGTGAGTATAGTGGAAGTCAGGGACCAGTCATAAGGAGCTAGATGAGCCATCTTTAAGGAATGTATACTTTATTCTAAGGGCAATAGAGAGCCAGCAAAGGTTGTTAAGCAGGAGAATAAAATAATCAAATTTTACATTTTATCAAGTATAAAAGTTTTTACTTTATTGCTAAACATTGGGAACTACTGAATATTTTTCAGCATGTAAGTAACTTGTTTTTGGAGAAAATTAACCTGACAACATTATCATGATGGTTTGGAGTTACACATAGAGAAGGATCTACAAACAAGAGAATCAATTGAAAAGCAATTTTGATAGTCTAGATGAGAGGTGTTAAGTGATAGCAATTGGGTAGTGATAAAGAAAAGAACTTTAAAAGAATAAGATGAAAATTCAAGAGACAGTTCATTTGTTTTTCTTCCGAAGCTCATACAACTGTTTGGCACAGTGTCTTAAAATCATCTGGCTAAAATGTAATCCTGATAACTGAGAAAGATTAACATAATGTATTTAAACTAAATATACATATTTCTCATAACTACATCAATGTGTCACTGCAGGCCCAAGAGTATGGGAACAGTTGGTGTCTTTATTTTAAAATGAACACATTAATATTGTTTGGCTGGGGGGATGTCTGTGATGACCTGTGGGATAAGTTGGGTTTCTACAGATGCAGACAACCTCTTTGATGCCAGAGAAATGGGAGTCCATTATTCAACAGCAAGAAGACTTAGTGAAGTTGCTCTAGAGGTAAGAACAGCTTCATGGAGGCAGATCTGGGGCATGTGCCAAGTGCCTCAGAGCCTATAAAAGAACTGCCCTCTTTCAGCACAACCAGCTCTTGGAAAACCTCCATTTGACATTGAATTGCACCAGCCCTCCCACTGCCAGAGCCAAGCAGTACATTTGAAATTTGAGGTGAATGAGAAGTCCTTTCGAGTTCCAACTTTTAAAAATGTGGGCTCCCCTCAGCCATGCAGGAGCAGCAGAGAATCCAGGGCTCTGCTTCATAAACATGGGCCAGAGGAAGTTGTAGCGCTACCTTTGTATGAGAGCTTGACACACTTTCTTTCCCAAGCCAGTGGCCTCCTGAGAGCCAGGCTGTAACCTGACAGTGATGTTCTGAGAGCCTAGGAACTAGCCCTTGACAAAGCTACTTTGAGAAGTCCATGTTGGACAGAACATCCCAGTAGGCTGTATGTGGCCTGCTGCTCCTATTTTCCTTTCCACTGTTCCACATCAAACAAAGGTTTGCCTAAGAAGATTACCTTGGCAGGCTTTTTCTTTGTTAGATATTTTTAAAATCTTCTTTAAAGAAACACAAAATTATATTTGTGAGAGGGAAATTGCTACTCCCCAGGTTCAGTAATTGCTATACATGTACAATGCTTTAATACCATAGGGAGTCACTATCAACATGATGGGGAATTCATTTCCAATGGAGAGTTGGATTCATTTCCTTTGTACTCCTTCTTCACTAAATAGTCAAACAAAGAACATTAAAGCAACATTTTAGGTGTAAGTTGGTATGCTCTCATTCTAAAATTGGAAAGACGTTTTAAAAGTCTAAAGAGGACACAAATCTGTCCCAAGGATTGCACAATGCAGTTTTCATAGTAAAGGAACACTAAATAAATTCTGTTTGATCAAGTTTTTCTAATAAAACATCTAGTCAAAATAGTTTTATGAATAATTAAGATACCAAATATATACTCTTTTCACAATTAATATACTATTTGAAAATATGCTTTGAGGGATAAGTAATTAAAAACTGAGTAACAGACATTCATTACATCTTCTTAAGGCAAAATTTTGTTTCAGGAAGACTTTGCTATTTTTGTAGTGGGCACTACTCCTAAAAGATAGAATCTATCCAGAATATCTGAGCCAATTTTCATTTAACCCTCTCCTTATAAAAAATGTCTTGACCAATTCTCTGATAATTTTCCCTCATAAAAATAAACCTATTTCCAATTTTACAATGTAAGCTCATGCAAAATAGAATTCAATACGTTTTTCCACATTATTTAAATTTAATTTATAAACTATATAAATGTCAATGTGATTGATAACTACATGAGATGAGAGTGATAGAAATATTAAAGTCTCTGTGTGAGAAATTAATCTAAAAGTAACTGCTGGTTTGTTAAAATGATTAACCATTTGTTCACAATAGACCTGGTCTTAATATGATTGAATTAAATCTTTGTCTTTTTCATACAAGAAATTGCTTTTGCTTTTCTTGTGCAACAATTCCAATTAGAATAACCATCCTCAGATACCATTTGTTCAATGGCGTCCCTTTCATTGCGGTCACTAAAATGCTTACTCTGATTAAAAGCCTTTGGCATCTTCTAGCTGTTAAAATTCTAACTTAAAGGAGAAATATATCAAAATTTTTCCAGAACATTGCACATTTTGTATATACAGTCTTGACAAAGTGATATTGGAAAGAAGATCGTATAGTCTTTCATAAAGTATTAACTAAAACCAGTACTATGTTTTCAAAGGAAATTACAATGAGAGAAAACTTGAACATGCTATTATTCCAAAGGGAGGATAGAGTTAATATTTTTCGATGGCTTCACCTTCTTTTGTCAGGTAATGATAAAAACTTGACAGAAATAATGAGTTTTTGTTATGTTTCGTGTTAATTCTAATAAGATGATCAAATAAACATTGTTATTCCCAATAAAAATAAAGCTGCTCAGAGCAAGATTATTGCTCTAATATATAGCTTAGGCTTCAAACAGCATTGATTAAAGTCCTATATGCACACTGCCCAAGTGTTGAGATAAATCCATCTTAAATTACTTCTATGCCTCTTGGTTAGGAAATCCAAGTTATCATGAACACCCTAGTTGTCCATATGTTCCTCCATCCCTCTAAGCCAGCGGTTCTCAACGTGTGGGACGTGACCCCTTTGGGGGTTGAACGACCCTTTCACAGGGGTCACCTAGGACCATCGGAAAACACATATATAATTACATATTGTTTTGTGATTAATCACTATGCTTTAATTATGTTCAATTTGTAACAATGAAAATACATCCTGCATATCAGATATTTACATTACAATTCATAAGAGTAGCAAAATTACAGTTATGAAGTAGCAACGAAAATAATTTTTTATGGTTGGGGGTAACCACAACATGAGGAACTGTATTAAAGGGCCGCGGCGTTAGGAAGGTTGAGAACCACTGGTCTAGATGCTGTGAGGCTGTCCT
>NW_006289813.1:4357063-4374578 GCF_000327345.1 Myotis davidii | reverse complement strand
ATTCATTCATTCATTCATTCTGACTTCCCAGATCTTTACCAGAGGTTGTAAATTCAAGGACCTACAGGAGGTAAGCTGTAATATAACTAAGTGAAGCTCATATTCTGTCCTAAAAGATCAGTGCTATTCAAAATCTGATGAATTGTTACTACCATTAGTAGATCTCCTAGTTGTCCAAAAGAAACTTGAAATCCAAATGTTTAAATGCTGGCTACCACTCAATAATTTTAAGTCTTGTGCTAGACCAATGAAATACTTATAGGTCAGATCAGCCCACTGGCCACTGGTTTGCAACTTCTAGTTTCCCCTTCAGATTAATAGCACCTTAAGGCAATACATGGGTAAGAACTCATGCACTGTATTTTGTAGGCTGTTTCTATCACAAAACTCCTGAGCTATTAAAAAAGTTATCCATCTTTTCCATATTTGTGTGAACTTTCTAGAGACAGCCAATATGTTCTAGAAATGCAGTTTGGGAAATACATGGCCCAAGGGGAAAGAATTTTTACTTTCTTTTAGAGAGGCTTTCAATCTCTAATTGTGTACTATCTCAGCAGAAATATAAATACACTATGTCAGGTGGCTAAATGGTTTAACTCTAAAAGCTGAAGGATTTGCTTCTTTAGAGCAATGGATGAGGCCCCCTGGGAGTTTTTTCACAGAAGCAGCAAGCCAGGTCTTTCTCAGTCCCACACAGATTCATGTTTCTTTTCCATGACATACACTCTCCTCAGAAACTTAAGCATGTCTTTAGCTCGACTAAGCAAGAAGCATGCCATGTGTGGACAATAGAGTTTCATGAGGCAAAGAAATTACTTGAATTTTTGCCATTATAAGCAAAGCAGATGAGTTCAAAGGCATAGTTGAGATGCTCTTAGGAGCTCAGCTGTATGAAGGGCCATGGTTTTGCAGTTCCAACCTTATTGTTATTAAATTTCAGTCTCTAAAGAGGCCATGTAAGGGAAAAAGAAAAGCAGAGAATTGTCACCCAACGAAGCACAATACGAATGCCGTTTTTGCATAATGTGCTAACGTCCCACTCACCCAGATGTCATGGGAAGTAACCATTCACAGTGGAAGCAGACTCCGTGGTGATCCGCATGATCAGTCAGAAACAAAATTGTGCTAATGCAGAAAACAATTTCACATCCAGCTATCACATTGGGGAAAGCTGTGAATATATTCAACATTGGCAGTGCTCTAGAATAATTTTGTTTGCTTCTCCCACTAATTCTCAGGTTTTACTTTTGAAGAGCTCGCTGCAAAAAATAATAATGATAATGATTCCATGGTATACTATGATACTGCATTATTTCTCATGGTCATTAGTGGACTAAACTGAAGTGTGCCCCTTTGTAAGTGATTAAGTATTTGGTGGACGTGTAAAAATCACTAATTTTTTGGTGACAGTGTGAGGAAAGAGGTACTCTGTTTTCTGTTAGTGTGACTGTATACTGATACAAACTTTAGGAAAGACAATGTGGTAAAATATATCACAAAACCTTTACAGCTATATTTTGGACACAAGTCCACTTTTAGGAATTTATCTTAAATGACTGAATGGACTATTTATTATAGCTAGCAAGGTAAAACAAAGTGTCATCAATAGCCCATTGATTAAGTAAACCATCTACTCAGTGAGTGGTATATCCATATAATGAGGTAGATCCTTGTACTTTATCATGTGAGGAGTCTATGATGTTCATAGCATATTGTAAAGTGAACGAAGTAGCTTCTACAACAGGATGTGTGTGTGTCTCTGTGTGTGTGTGTGTATTATCATACTGAAAAAGGTAAAAGTTGGGGAAAATAGAATAATACAAGAGTAATAATACCGACATGTAAAGCATAGATTTCCAGTGGGTTGGGAGGGAAAAAAATGAGGATTGGGATATTTTAGTTCTACGTTACTTAGGCTGTGTTTGATTTTTTCAAGCACGTGTAGCCATTTTACTGAACATGCAGGAATTGATAAATTACAATAATAAAAGAGTGTCATCTTTCACCCATTACTTCCTTCACACATGACCTGGGGAATTTTCCTCTCCATTCTTTAGTGATATTGAGGGCAGGTCCCACTGTCTTTCCCATAACCTTTAGATATTTGAATAAATTTTTTTGCAACTTTTGAAAGGTTTTCTCCGATCTGATTCCAGATTTTAATCTCTCATCCTAATAAAGCTTCTCCTTCCCCTGGCAAAATTCTAATCCCTGGCTTGGGGACAGAGTAACAGAAAGGAAGCCTCGTCTGTCCTTTCATCCCCCTTTGTCCCACTTCTTTTTCTGTACTCAGTATTAAATTTCCTGATTTTGATCATTGGATTGTGGTTATGTAAGTGAATGTCCTTGTTCATAAAAATGAGCACTGAATAAACAATAAGGGGTAAAAGGGACATTATGCCTATAATTTTTTAAAATATATATTTTTTATTGATTTCAGAGAGAAAGGGAGAGGGAGAGAGAGAGAGAAACATCGATGATAGCGAGAATCTTTGATCGGCTGCCTCCTGCTTGTCCACACTGGTGATCAAGCTCGCAACCAGGTGTGTGCCCTGACCAGGAATCAAACCATGACCTCCTGTTCATAGGTCAACCCTCAACCACGGAGCCACGCCAGCCGGGCTATGCCTGTAATTTACTCTCAAATAGTTTGGTAAATAAAATTATATATACAGAAAAAAAGTAGGGGAGAGGGAGAATAGTAAAGCAAAAAATGATCAAACAACAATGATAAATCAAATGTGGCAATTTGTTAACAATCTGTTAGTTTCTGTGAAAGGAACACGGAAGTTCTTTATGCTAGACTGAAAATGTATGGTAAGTTTTAAATTACTTCCAAATAAAAACCTTCAAAAAACATTTTGTCATTACTCTCCTTATGCCTGACTGTCCTCTACATAGCCTGCTTGGCCCACGGGAAACTCACACACATGTGCAGCCTGTCCCCACAGTTGCTCTCATCTCACTCTGCCATCAAGCGCTGCCTTTTGACTTTGTCAATCAAAAGCCATTTGACTATACCTATTCCTCCTAATTACCAGGGGGCACATATCACTTAGCTAGCAGGTATAGGCATGGCCTAGAGGTTTTCTCAGCCCACCAAACAGCCATCTGGAGAATCCTAGGCAAGTCTCCCCTTTCTGTAAGCCCTGCCTCTCCAATGGGATTGTTATTGGCATCATTGGAAGTTGGAGGGTGTGCAGAGTTGAGTGTTGAGTGCCACTATATTCTTTACTCTTCCAAATTCCCCTCATAATAAATTATAAATCCTCCTCTAAACAGACTCCTGGAGACTATGTGCCCTGGAATAATTTGGTCCACTTCAGCAAAGCTTATGTGGATACATCTAATTCTTTTCCTCAGTTGAACCTTCGACAAAAATTCAACCAAAGTCAGTAGCAAATATCCTACTTTATAAGCTATTCCACACATATGACTTCAGCGACATAAATGCTTACAAAGATATTTTGTGTTTGCTTTGCATCACTGAAGAGGAATATGTTTTAGATACTTTTTTTCTCTCCATATTTTAAGAAGGGCCATGAGCAGGTAATTTCCATAGCAGGGTGAGTCAGTGCCTGTGGCTTCAGTAGCCTAAGGAGCACACCTTGGTCTGGACATCAGCACCCACCACCCAGCATTAGTAGTCTGCACAGAGTGCACTGTGGCACCTCCACCTGCAGGGGTGGGTTAGTGGACCTCAGAGGTGGCCTTCATAGCTGTCAGAGCAGGAGAGCCAGAAACCAGTGAAAGAACATGATGGTCACTAAGTGGAAATCAAGAGGATGCATTTGAGTTCACAGGAATTGAGTGCAGGAAGGAAGGAATTGTGAAGCAGGCCTGGAAATCCAGGAAGAGGCAGAGAGGGTGAAGGTAGTGGAAGTGGTTGAGAAATGCCATGTGCAATAGGCTCTGTGGCTTCAATTTTGGTCTTTTGGCTACCAAATCCGGATGCATGCATACCCCTGATTGAGTGGGATTTAGAAGCATTCTATCTCCCCTGCCCTAGAAGAAGTTTAAAGTCTGCAGTCATAAGAAAAGAACCATCAACAGCTCCAGTGCCCTCTGTGTAAGGCACTTTGGGGTAGTGAAGCAGAAAGAATGCAGACAGAGAAGTCCATGGATTTATATTCCCTCCTTATTTTCACTATAGACAGGGTGAGGCACAGTATGCGATGTAGGCAAGAACAAACACATGCATAGAGTTTTCTCTAGGTCAATTCACATTTGGAATAAATATCACAAGACTCTTAAAAGCCAAGAGTCTAACAGAAGGACTTAAGTCTAGAAAACAATTGAGAGCTACTTGGATGAGTTTAAGAATTCAGTGGAGACTCTAAGGGACTGCTTTCTAATTGATAGTCAAGCTTTAAAATTATGAATAATAGGCAGGTGATTTCCCGAAAGAGTAAAGACCCGTCCTCTATCCAAAAACTGTTCGTGTTCACATTGAAACATTTCAGAGAAGAGGGTATAAGAATGTGAGCCTCCTAAATGTTATTTCTTTTGTCAGTATTTGGGAGGGAGAAGGTCCTCGCCCCATCTACCCAATGATACCAAAGGAGCAAAGAAACAGAGAAGCCCTGGAGGTGTATACTTCTGCCCTTAATATTGTTTATCTGGGAGCTGATCATATTGCCAGAGGAAAGAGCCACAAGATACTTTGCCAGCATTTGTCATTGTCAGCAGGCATTGGGCCGCTGGCAATAAGGAGTTTTACTTCCCTTTCTCTATTTCATGCTAATACAATTCAAGGGTACACTTTCCACCTGTGGACTTTAAGGCAAGCACAAGAATCTTATTAGTAAATCCCAGAATTTCTGCCCTGTACTTCAGGTTCTAACCCAGATTTTCAAAAGTAAGCTCGACATCATTAAGGGTAAGTTAGGTGTACCAATTAAATTGATTAGATTCCATTCATAAAGTATGAATTCATAGTTCTTAAACTGGGGGAAATAACTTTAGAAGTTTCTAAAGCTTTTCAAACTTCCCCTTTCCTCGGCTGCTGCCACTGGTAGTGTTTCTGGATTGAAGGTTAGGGGCTTCAGGTTTTACTCTGCTGTTATCTCTGGGTTATCAGAATAGGGTCTCAGGAGCTCTTATCAAAACTCAATGTCCTCCATTATTTATCTCTTTTACATGAGAAACATATTATCTATGACAGTAGAGCTATGGATAAAAGCATGGACACCAGCATTCAGACTGCGTAATTCCCAATCTCAGTATTTCACTTACCAGCTATTGATCTTGGACGAGTAACTTAGATCTCTCTGAGTTTATTTCCTCATATTATACATCTGTGGAGTGGTTCTAACCTTACAGAAAGAATGCACGTAAAGCATGTTGCTCAGTGTCTAGCACCTAGCAAAGTGATCAAAACTGATGGCAATGATTATAATCATCATCATCACCATATCATCATTATCATCATTGTTATTGTTACTACAGAGATAGATAAGATTTTTTATAGATTATTTTAATTTATCACAGACATTGAGGATGCAGTTTTTAAAGACATTTTTATTGATTTCAGAGAGGAAGGGTGAGAGAGAGAGAGAGAGAGAGAGAAACAACAATGATGAGAGAGAATCATTGGTTGGTTGCCTCCTGGATGCCTCCGACTGGGGATCAAACCCACAACCTGGGCATGTGCCCAGACCAGGAATCTAACCATGACCTCCTGGTTCATACATCAACACTCAATCACTGAGCCACACCGGCTGGGAGAGGATGTATTTTAAAATAATGTACTTTAAGTTTATAGCCCTAACAAAATTTCTTACAATGTATTTAATAATATTGCAAATACAAAATTTTTTATACTTGCATGTGTAAAGGCAAATACAAATTAAAAATAAGAGATTTAAGTGTCTCTGTTAAAAAAAAAAAGTGGGGGGAGACAATACCCTCCCATATGACTTAGAGAATGGCTCTCATGCTATATTATAAAAGCCGAATATGCTAAGTGTCTGGTCGTCTAGTCAGCTGTTCAACCAATCAAAGCGTAATATGCTAATGATATGCTAAGGTCGCTCAAACACTCGCTATGCCGTGCACTGACCACCAGGTGGCAGACGCTTCGACCAGTAGCTTGCTGCTGGGGTCTGGCCAATGGGGACTGAGTGAGATGGGCCAGACACACCCTGGAGCCCTCCCGCGTCCCTCCCCGGCTGGCCAACCTCCCACATCCCTCCCTAGCCACAATCATGTACCAGTGGGGGCCCTTGGCCTGGCCTGTACCCTCTCGCAATCTGGGACCCCTTGGGGGATGTCAGAGAGCCGGTTTCAGCCTGATCCCACAGGCCACGCCAAGGGACCCCACTGGTGCATGAATTCGTGCACCAGGCCTCTAATTTACTTATAATAAGGTCTGACACAGATCCTCAAATTCTCATTCTTTCCTTCAAAAATGATTAGGTGACCTGTTTTGTTCATGCTGATCAATTACAACAAAATGCTTTTTAATCAAATTCTATTTGGATTTTTCTTTTGCCTAGGTTCCTGGAATTGGATCAAATCTTAAGCCTAAACCAGCATATAACACATTTTTAATAACACCCCACTGACTCCTGAAAGAAACTATAGGCTTCTACGGGAGCTGAGCAGGGCTGTTCAGGACAGGACATGTGGACATCACTCATTCACAGGGTTGTCAGAAGTCAGAGCTGACTTGAGGGCATGTAACACACAGTAAGAGGTGGCTCATTTCTGAGTAAAACATACTCTGATCTACTGTCCCATCAAGCCACCTGACCTTTTCATCACCATCATACTTCCACCAACAAGTTGTTTCTAGCTTTGCTTACTCCTCCTTATTAAAGAAAACCTCTTTTTGCCTAATCCCAAGACTCTTACAGATCACAGATTTCATAATCAGAGCATTCTTCCTATCTCAATAGTCCCCTCCCCCTAGTGAAATAGTTCCTTTCCCACCTCTTGCAATAATCCTTTTGAATAGGGTCGCTCCTTACCTAAACCTGGAAATATTTTTTTATTTGGTTGAACATTAATAGATAAATTCCACCTTATAAATTAAAATAAAATAATTAATTTGGTTTCCAAGAAACTGACTTTTTAAAAATGTTTTCCAAATGCAAATAAATGCCTTGCTACAGAAGAGCCATCAACCTCACTTTACTCAGAAAAAAGGCATATGCTCTGGCCGGTTTGATTCAGAAGGGTGTCATGCATTTGATTCCTGGTCAAGGGCACACACCTCAGCTGCAGTTCAATCCCAGGCTCCAGGCAGGGTGCTTGCGGGAGACAGCCAGGGGATGTGTCTCTTCACATCCATGTCTCTCTCTCTCGCTCACTCTCTCTCTTCCTCTCTTCATCCCTCCTCCCTCCTTTCTACTCTCCCTAAGGATCAATGGAAAAAGTATCCTCAGGTGAAGATTAAAAGAAAAAATGCAGCCGAAACCGGTTTGGCTCAGTGGCTAGAGCGTCGGCCTGCGGACTGAAGGGTCCCAGGTTCGATTCTGGTCAAGGGCATGTACCTGGGTTGCGGGCACATCCCCAGTGGGGAGTTGTGCAGGAGGCAGCTGATCGATGTTTCTCTCTCATCGATGTTTCTAACTCTCTATCCCTCTCTCCCTTCCTCTCTGTAAAAAATCAATAAAATATATTTAAAAAAAGACAAAAAGAAAAGAAAAAATGCAGTATGTGTTCAATACCAAAGAAAGTCCTCAGATTTTAATATGCATTCAAATCATATTCAGGATTTGTTAAAATACAGATTGCTAGGCCCCACCCCCAGAGTTTCTAATTCAGTAGGTTTTGGAAGACCTACTGATTTGCATTTCCAATAAGCTCCCAGTGTTGTCAATGTTGCTGGTTTGGCTCTCACACCACTGATTAAAGCATTTCTTCTTTTACTCATTTATTCAACAAATATTTATTGTGGACCTAATGTGTGCTAGACACTATTCTAGGTGTTGGGACACAGCATTGAATAAAACAGACATTCTTGCACCCTCAAAGATGTCAACTGAGGAAGATAAACAGTAAACAACCTAAAGAAGTAAAATATATGGAATGTTGGTGATAACTGTTAAGAAGGAAAAGAATAAATGTAGGAATGGAGATATGTGTGTATGTCGCAGTGGGCATGATGTTAAAATTTTGATAAACCCAGCAGAGAAATTCCCCCTGACAAGATCTTTTTTATTAAAACCCAAAAGATTTTCAACAAATGGTTCTGGAACAACTATAAATTGACATGTAAACAAATGAATTGAGACACAGAAATGGGGAGAGGCGGAATCACAGAGAATCTCATAGTACTGTGAACCTGTGAATGAGATGGGAAGCCTTTAGAGAGTTTCGAACAGATTAAATCTAATTTATATCTATAATAATAAAAGCATAACATGCTAATTAGACTGAAAGACCTTCCAGATGACCACACTATGACATGCACTGGTGCCAGGCCAGCCAACGCAGGTGTGATGCCATTGGTTTGGGGGCCCAGCCATTGCTTGATGATCACCCCGCAGAGGGAGGCCCAGACCACTGACCAGCAGGGTGATCAATCAGGGGGCTCCATGATCGTCCCAAAGAGGGAGGCCCAGGCCACTGACCGCAGGCTGCAGCGGGTGGGCAGGGCCTCCCTCTGCGAGGGAAGCATGGGTCCCGGATGCTAGAGGAAAGCCGGTGCCGGCAGCCAGGAAAAGAAAAGCCTACTCTTGCACAAATTTTGTGCATTGGGCCTCTAGTTTTAATAGAATTTCCCTAATTGCTGTTCTGAGAATAAGGAATGGAAGAGAGGCAAGAGCAGAGGCAGACTGACCAATGAGGAGGCTGTTGTGATAGTCACCATTGAAATTTACTGTATTCACCATAGACAAGCAGCATGCTCTAAATCAGTAGGCTAGTCTTTGCAGCATGTATGTGATGGTAACAGTTACACCCTTACATAAAGCTCAAAGTGGGGATCAAAATATAAAATGCATAAATCATGTACTCTTGTTATTGCAAAGTTAATGAAATGAATTAAAAGGTATAAAAATATTGAAACCTATGTAAAGATTGTCTGAAATCAAAATTTAGCAAATCCCCAATAATCACAAGGCAGTCACTTCGTAAGCCTCCTTTATCCTCCTGCAGTAGGTAACTCAGTCCCCATCCCCCAACGCTTCTACCACCTCCTAACCCTACTAAGCTGACCAGAGGACAGAAGCCTACTTGCCAATCATATCATGGCCAAGTTCACATTTTTATGGGACATTATTGTGGAATACTATTGCTTTTCTATGTTTATGAGCAACAAATTCATTTTTTCCTAGCATAACAGTGCAAATTGATCTGTGTGTTAAAGTATTATCTATGATCCAAAACAATGCCTCTAACAAATTTGATTATATCAATTGCTTTTGCAATTTTCAATGATCACAGAGCAAGAATTGTTCTATGATCACTTTATTTTTATATATAAACTCCTAGCTACAACAAAGAATTTATCAGGAAAAAATGTCCACTTTATAGAGAACAATCATTTTTTATTTTAATTAAATTTATTAAGGTTACATTGGTTAATAAAATTATGTAGGTTTCAAGTGTACTATTCTATGACACATCATCTGTATGTTGCATTGTTCATCAACCTGCTGAATTGTAAACTGGCTGAGATAATGAATTTTCCAGAAGAACCTGATAAAGCTTCCATAGAGGATCTGACCACAATATTATTTTTTCCATTTCCAAAACATAAGATTTCACTTATATTTTGGCTTATTATATGAGACTTATTCTCCTAATATGAAACTGTAACAAAGCATCACAAATGTCACATGCCCAAGCTATCCAAGTTATAACAGTACAAGTTATAAGTTTTATTACAAACTTTGATCATTATAAAGAAATTACTTTTTCAAAAAACCCTGTAATATATTCTCTAAACTTTGAGATTATAAAGCTACCTTTCCTGATTATTACTAACGATATTAAAGTAGGCAAAAAAAAAAAGGACAGCTAAAAAGCGACATATTAACCACTTGAAAATAATGAAATACTCTCTTAAATAACCCCTGGATAAAAGAGAAAATCAAAGCAAATTTAAAATTATCTTGTAAGTGTTAAAAAAAGAGAATAGTTTAGACAATTACAGGAACACTTATAAATACATATTTTATCATCTATAGATATCAAAGCCTAATATACAAATTGTCCCCATGGGAGTTCAACTGGGAAACCAATTGCTTGCTATGACATGTGCTGACCTCCAGGGGGGTGGCACAGAACAAAGAAAGGCCCCAGCCAGCAGCCAGAAGGCCCTCATAGGCCCTGATCGCTGGTCAGGCCTAGGGACCCTACCTGTGCATGAAAATAAGCTGAGTATTTAAGAAACTAGAAAGTTAAGAAAGCGAACATAAAGATAAAAATCTTAAATTAATGAAAATTTTAAAACTAGAAGAGAGTACCAATTAAAGCAAAAGGAAGTTCGTAATAAAGACCAGTAAAATAACCAATCAATAACAAACTTGATTAAGAAAAACAAGAGATAGCAAAATTCTCCCAGGAATGAAAAACATGCCATAATAAATGGATTAAACGAAATCATTATGACAAAATGATATCTGCAATTCTGTAGCAAGATTAATAAACATTTTAATACCTAGTATGTGCCAGATACTATTCTATGTCCTTAGCATATTACTCAATTATTACCAAAATAAATACACTCTGATATAAATACCTAACCAGTTTACACATAAAAAAAACTAAAATAAAATTACACAATATATTTAATAACAAATCTGAAAAATTTAAAGGGTAATTTTTAATAATAAAATTATAAGTTTCCAATATTTACTGATAAAAGGTTAAAATATTAACAGACTAATAACCACAGAAGATGTTGGTAAGGTAATTAAGAACCCATAGAGTTTTGCAAAGGCATTAGTCTTTTAAAGAAAAGATAATTTCTTCATTGTTTAAGTTGTCAAAGATGAAACTTCCTTCATTTTATGAAGCTAATAAATCCAAAAGCTATTAATCTAGGACCAAAAAAGAAAGAAAACTAGAACACTTTTGAAAACAATTTTGAAAATTTTAAAAACAAAGTTAGAGAACTTACACTTCTCAATTTCAAAACTAAATATAAAGTTGTTTGTAGTAAAAAACCTGGTTCTATTTTTTGATATTTAAGTGCTAATATCCTTTAAGCCTCACTCCTCCCTCTTTCTCTTGGCCTCACATCAGGGCAAGCTGGTAAGAAAGCACGAGCTCCCTCCTTTGACAAACACCTGCAGGAGATTCAAACCAGTAAGTGTCTGTTACCCCCCGCTCCCCTAAATACTACAACACCCCCTAATCAATCTCCTTTCCTTGCTTTCTCAGATCAATTTCAGATCAGCTTAGCAAGCCTGTCTTGCTCTCCCCCAGAAATCCTCTTAATGTGAGTAATAAATCTTTTCATGTGCTTTTTGGTGGTGGCATTATTTATCTTGACAGCTTAGCCCCATATTTTGGGTATGGTACCATCCTACTTCTACTAGTACAGTGTGGCTACACTTCTAATCAAGACAATCCAATGTCAAAAGGGCAGTCACAGAGATCCATCGAACATGTATTTATGAGATCAACTTATTTCAATGGTGAATGTGTTACCATCATAACTAGCCAGCTAATATTAATAATAGAAAAGGACTAAGGGGAGGCCAGACATTATAAGCATGGTCATTTGGGTGGCTTCTCTAGGAAGCTGCAACTTTACACTCCCCTGGGAACCAATGGTCCTTTCCCTGCAAATCACCGAGGTAAGTGGTCCAAAAAAGGGGAAGATGGACACATGTGCAGTGAAGTTGGGGTGATGTAGGGAAGGTGCTTGCCTCTCACTCTAACCTGGAAATAAAGATCATTGGCTAGGAGGGTCAACCCCAATACAAGCCCACAAAAATTTGGAAATTCATAATCCTCAGACAAAGAATTCTCTCTTGCTCATCTTCATTCTTTCTTCCTTGCACTTGCTTATGACATGCCCACACGAGCCCACCATGTGTCCTTAGGAGCCACATAGTCCATGGTCATGCGGACTCCACTCGCAATGAACTGCAGCTGGAAACACGAGCTAACCTAGCCAGATGCTGGACTTGACTATGCTTCAACCTGAAATGGAAACTCTGGGCAAAGGCTTTAATCCTAGTTTTGCTGAAGACAAAATGGGATCTTTTCCAAGCAGGACAGAGGGAGATGGGACCTTGGAAACCCAGGTATTTAATTCCCCAGAAATAAAGCTTTCCATGATACCTCGTCCTCTTGTGGGGGCACCCCAAGAAGCCCACTTCCACCAACAACAGGTGGGGACATGGAAGATACCTCACTGATAACAAACAGACAGTCTTTTCAAAAAATGGTACTGCGACAATTATCACACTCAAAATGATGAGCACAGATCCATACAAAAATTTTTTAAATGGGTTATAGACCCAAATGTAAGAAATAAAACTAAAAACTATTATATTTTTGAGGAGTGTAATAGGAGAAAATCTTCTTGACCGCAGATTAGGAAACAGTTATACAACACCAAAACCATAACATAATTAATTAATTAATTAGCTTCATGAAAATTAAAAAATGGTTGCACTTCAAAAGATACTACTAAGAAAATAAAATGATAAGTACAGATTGGGGAAAATATGTACAAATTATGTATCTGATAAAGGATTTTCATCCAGACTATATGAGGAATTCTTACAACTCTTTAAAAAATGGCCAACACATTTAGATAGAAATTTCACCAAAAGATACACAAATATTCAACAAGCACAAGAAAAAAAGTGCTAAACATCATTAGTTATTAGAAAAATGCACATTAAAACCATGAAATATCACTTCCTGTCTATAGAATGGCTATGAAAATGAAAAATACAAGATAACAGCAAGTGTTGATGTTGAGAAACTGGGATTCTCACATACTTCTGACAGTGATAAAAAATGTGGCAGGCACTTGGAACACAGTTTGGCAATTTCTTAAAATGGTATGTATATACCTACCAAATGATAAACCATTCTACCAAGAAAAATTAAAACATATGTCAACAAGATTATATGAATGTTCATAGTAGTATTATTTGTAATAACTAAAAAATAGAAACAACCCAAACATCCATCAAATGGTAGATAAACAAAATGTGGCACATTTCATCGTTAAAAACAAGACAACAGGCCCCAAATGGTAAGTCTCACATCACCAAACTGAGACTCAACTTGCAGTTCCAGTTCTCCCAGAAATGGACTCTTATACCAGTCAGTCAGGAATTGCCTGATCAGCACTAGGTAGGTAATCTGGGTAAGCCCCTGCCATTCCTTGCAATAACCACTGCTTTTGCCTAGCATCACTTCCTTGTTCAGGTTCCATGATGCCTTTACAGATATATGGAATGGGCTAAAATTTGAGAAGTAAACCCCTATATCTATGGTAAAAATATAAAATGTCAGCTTGTACAGCTCCTCCAAGTGCCTTTTGATCTACTATAGTGGATACTGCCCAATTCTAATTGAAGTTTGCTCAAATAAACTCCTAAATTTGTTTAATATGCCTCCCTTTATCTTTTAACAGTCCTGGTGTCAGAAAAGGGAACCAAAAGAGACCCCCAGGAGTCCCCAGGAGCAAGGAGCAACCAGGGGTCCTTACCTGTTGAGCCCTTTGAGCTGGCTGCTTTCCACTGCCTCTGCAGGTGGTGGGTTAGCTCTGCAGCTTTTGCATTAGGAGTTTGCAGACTTTGAGTATTTCCTAACCACCTCTGTCTGCCTGATCGCCCCTAACCACTCTGCCGGCCTGTCTGATTGCCCCTAACCGTCTCTGCCTTGGCCCCCGCCTCCATGGCTTCAACCGGAAGGTCTTCCAGAATGACGTCCAGGAGGTAGTTCGGCTGTCTGGTCTAATTAACATATTATGCTTTTATTATTATAGATAATTTAATCATTAACAAAAGATACTGACACTTGTGAAGACAAATGGTTTAATAAAACAGGGTAGCATAAAAAATGCAAAAATATAAAAGAATTTATGACAGATAAGGTAATTTACTTCAGGGGGGCAAAAGTAATCTATTAATAAATGATGGAGTGGAATCCTACTTCACCCTATATGTAAAAATAAATTTCAGGATGATTAAATACTTTAAGGTTAAAAAGTAATACAATAAATTTTATTCTGAAAATTACAGAGATTATTTATACATCTGTGGTGTGGGAAACAAATTCCTTAAAAAAAGATAGAAAATTTTAGAACAATATGCCATTGATTATACAAAAGGTTTTTAATTAAAATTTTGTCCAAAGATAAAAGACAAATAATAGTCTGGGTGAAAAAAAATGCAACACATACGTCAACCAAAAGATTACATTTTTTTTCTAATATGCAAAGAATGTCCATAAATTAAGTATAATCGAATAAAAATGAAAACGTTTATGATTAGCTAATTTTGAAAAAAGCATATTCAAATGCCAGGATATATTTGAAAATTTGCTCAGTATCACTAATAGAGAGATATAAATTATAACAAAGAAATGGATCAGATTGGTAAAAACATAAAGAATTATTCACTCATGGCCAATAAATGAATAAATTAGCATTCATATACTGCTAATAGGAGCTGCTACACTGTTTTTATAAATAACCTGACAATATCTACTGAAATTTTAAAATATATAATGTTTGACCTACAAATGGACTTTGGGGCTCTATCCCAGAAATATATGCATAAGGATGTTTGAAGGATAGACACTTGCTTCTAAGTCTGAGGTTAGGTTATTAGTAAGCAAGTGATATTCAATTTGCATACCATATATACAGATATCCTCAAATAATATCATAAATTTTACATAACATAGTTTCTAGAACTAGGTGCACTAAAATGTTCACAATAAAAGGCATGTAGGAAACTGAATCCAACTGAGACAGTAATAGATTTCCTGTCTGTAGATAAGTTCACTCTTGTTGGAGGCATAGGATCATTGAACACAGTGGCAAGTGGAATGACACACTGTTTAAATTATTCCTTTCCCACCGTAACACAGACAGCACAGTTAGCATCATTAATAATGAGGGGAGAACGACATGAGATGCCTCCCACGCAATACCCTGAATAGGGCCTAACATTACTTGTGCAATGCTCCATCCACAAATGCATAAACTGAAGCTAATCATGAAAGGGGAGGAGAATACAACTGGGAGGCATTCTATGGAACAATAGTTCTTTACTCGGCAAAATACCAGTGTCATAAAAGAGGGAAAAATGCTTAAGTGTTATTTCAGATCAAAGAAAACTAAAGGAATATGACAAGGAAGCTAAAATGGTATGACAACTACATATATTTCATGATGCTACACTAGATTTTAGATTTTTTTAAAAAATTCCTGTAAACAATATTAGGACAGTTAGTGAAATTTGAATAATGGCTGTATATTAGACACTTGTATTATATCAATGCTTAATTTCCTAAATTTGATCAATGTATTGTGGTAGCTAATAATTTTTTTAAAAAAAATTTAATCCTTACCTGAGCATATTTGTCCATTGACTTTTAGAGAGAGTAGAAGAGAGAGGGAAAGACAGAGAGAAATACTGATGTGAGAGGAGCACATGGATTGGTTGCCTCCTACATGAGTCCTGACCAGGGCCGGGGCTGGGGAAGTACCTGCAGCCAAGGTACGTGCCCTTGACTGAAATCAAACCTGAGACCCTTTGGTTCGCAGGTCAATGCTCTATCCATGAGCCAAACCGGCTGGGACTAATAATTATTTATTTTTAGAAGATTCAGGATGAAATATTTAGGAGTGAAAGGTACAGGATAAAGTATTTAGGAGTCTGCCACTTTCAAATATTTTAGAAAAAACACACACACATATACTAAAATGATAAATCTAGGTGAAAGCTATATAGTTCATGTGCATATTTTGCATAGTTTTAAAATGCAAAACATTAGACGAAAATCTAGGCAAACTGTAATACTTTATATTGTGGTAAGTAGGTGTATTAGAGTTACCAGTATATAAAGCAACAGAACCATGAGGGTATATATGGGTCTCTCTCTCTCCATATGTGGGGAGAGAGAGAGAGAGAAAGAGAGAGAGAGAGAGAGAGAGAGAGAGAGAGAGAGAGAGAGAGAGAGACTGATTTTAAGGAAGTGGCTCATGCATTTGCAGAGCTTGGCAAGTCTAAAATTTGTTGAGCAGGCTGGCAGGCTGGAAACTCAAAGGAGAGTTGATGCTGTCAATTTGAGTCTGAAATCTGAAGGGTAGAAACTCAGGCAGGGTCTGATGTTTAGTCTGGAGACAGAATTCCTTCTTAGGAAGCCTCAGTGTTTGCTACTAAGGCCTTCAAATGGTTGAATGAGGTCCACCCACATTATAAAGGGTAATCTGCTTTACTCAAAGTATATTGATTTAAATGTTAATCATATCTAAAGTACTAGTATACCAACACAGCAACATCTAGACTAGTGTTTGACTAAACAACTGGCACTGTGCCAAACTGCCAACTGCACACATAAAATTAGCCATGACAAAGGGCTAAAGGTGCAGGATAGAATACGGTGGGTTCTTTTAATTATTAAACTTTTACCATAAATGCATGATTTTTGTATTGTTAAAATCTTCTCTCGTCTCCTCTTTATCAACACACATTCATACACACATACACATATGCACACATGCACATACCACATACACACACAAAAACAAGACAAAGGTGAACCTACTCAGGCCAGTGTGCTGGTTGCAATAAGTCTGTATTACTAAAGAGTGGTGGCATCTACATTCACACCAATATCCCGTGTCATCCATGATAAACCACCTGGACCAGTGGCTGCACCAGCCCAGCAAAATGACAGGCCATTTTTCCTGATAGCCCTAACTTGTAAGTACATTTCTCCAGCTCTCCCAGAATTTCTGTGAACTACCCAATATCCTCCTAATTATTTTTTCAGCCAGGTATTTTCTTGTTTACAACTAAGAATTCTGACTAATTCTGAATGTGATATCAGGAAAAAAAGGATGCTAATATTTGACTTTTGCTATGGTATGAAGACAGAGCTGAGGGAAGTGCGGGGCCCTATTATTACAGAAAGGAAAGTTGGTAAGCTTTGCTGTCGGTTGCAAAGTACTTACAAAGATGGCAAAATCAAAAGAATAGGATGACCTATAGAATTCTGTATGTAGTTGGAGACTTCTTACTGTCTGCAGTGATATCTACACTAAAGAAAGGCATAACCTTAGGCTGAAGGTGACCCCATTTAAAAGCTGAGGGAGAGAATGCAGACTTAGCAGAATATAAGCTTAAGACAAAGAAAGAGCCAAAGCTCCCAAGGACTTCCTGTAGGCATGTGGTGGGTTCTTTTCTTCAAAAAGGGGTCAAGCCTGGTGGCACCGATCAGATTGTGAACGGATATGGGGTTTAAATTGCTTTAACACTAAAGCTATTAAACCAAAAGACCAATGGCCAGACATCCCAAATTCCAAGAATCAAATGTATCTACACAAGCTTTTTTTCCTGATTTAATAATTGAATTA
>NW_006289813.1:4337336-4356906 GCF_000327345.1 Myotis davidii | reverse complement strand
ACTTGATGGAGAGTACTGCTCATCACCTGGACACCCTAGACTTCAAGTTCACTGAAGTAAATGGATGAGACTTGGAGTTACTTTTCCTTTTAATGAGGGAATAAGTGATTTCATGGGGGTGGAGTTGTATATGAAAGTATATTTTAAGATGACACTTGAAAATAGACATTGAATAGACAATATTTGCTACATGTATAGAGTATCATGCCAATTTGACAGAGAAATGTATATTATATGAACACTAGAGGCCCAGCACACGAAATTGTGCACGTGTAAGGTCCCTAGGCCTAGCCTGCGATCAGGGCCATGTCTGCCACCCCATGACACTCCACGAAGTTGCCGCTGCCCTGTGAGTCCAGTCCCTAGTCCCACTCTGCTGCCACCCAGCCCGGTTCCCGTGGTTACCCGTTGGCCACCCAGCAATGAGAGCCTGCGGGCTGGGGGTAGGGACTGAGAGATGGTCAATGCACCTCATAGCAACTGGTCAATTGGTCGTTCTGATCGTGACGCCTGGCCTTTCATTATTATAGACTAGTAGCGCCAGTAGGTCGCTGCCACCCTCCTGTAGCTTCCCACCCACTGCTGACCCGCCCTCCTGTGGCTCCGCCCACCCTCCTATAGCTTGTGGCCCTGCCCTCTCCTGGAGCGCTCTGCCTCCCGCTTGTTTGCTTCCCTGTCCCATCCTGTAGCTCTCCGCAGCTCACTTGTACCTCGCCGCCCACCCTCCTGCTGATCTGATCCGTGATCTGATCGTGATGCACTCGGTCATTACGCCTCAGGGCATAATGGCTAATTAGCATATTCCTCTCTTATTATATAGGAAAGATGTGTATATTTTTAGAAGAGTCTAGAGAAAGATGTGGAAGGACACTGTACCGAGCTGTAAATACGGTCACCTCAAAAGAGCGAGAATAGGGGTTGGGGTGGGAAGATTATTTACTTTTAAAAATACATACTTGTATATATTTTTTCCCATTTCTACAATGTTCATATGATACATTTATGATTTTAATAATAAACAAACATATTAGATGTGTTTAGTTAGCGATTAAAGCTTCAGTTAGATGACAAATGAACTTCAAATGTCCATTCAGAACTGTGCAAGTGATAAACAAGAAGACATATTGACATGGATATTCTAGGCTCTCTCTACACAATAGAAATGCATGCTTTGTATAAAGGACAGAAACAAGATTCCCGGCCATCACTCTTACAACCTTCAACAAATGTAGAATAACTGTTATGAATTAAAATAAAAAATCTAAACTGACTTCCAAATATGTCTCAAGACATTCCTTCTTCTAGAATTCAAGTTTTCTACTTAATCTCCATCTTCCTCTCTGGACCTTCCCATTTTAGCAAAAACATTACGCAGCAACAGAAGCCATTATTTTTTTGGTATTAAGCCTAGCACAGTAATTTCAAAGACGATAGAATATAAGTGTAAGAGGAAGAAATCTATTGTTCTCCATAGTCTCCTTAACCAGTTTCACAAACAGCTACTTTACCCTTCAAATGAAAATGAAATGCTTAAAGCTGCACATCTCAGTTCCAGAAAACAGCTCCCCTCAGCCGTCAAAGGACTGGCCAGATCATATTTGCCTTTAGTTTCTTTTTTAGCAGCTGAGACGTGTCTGCCATTGATTATAACTACAGCAAGCAAGAAAACAGGGACCTGAGATAGTGTGGCTGGAGCAGTTTCGGTATGGGTGGTGATTTCCTCAGCCAAGTCGGTGGCTGATTACCTATTCCTAAAAGCTGGTCTAACAGTGCTTTCTTCTCCTTTCCAGGTCCTTTCATCATAAAGCAATTCATTTCATGTTGCAAATGAGAAACATTTCGAGATGCCAGGCAAATGCTTCATCTCCGCAAAGGGAAAGCACTTTCTGCCGAAATGTGCCCTGTTCCAAACCCTGGCAGGAAATGATCAGGTTATCAGGACAAAAAGGTCAGGGAGGAAAAACACCTCGTATGCAATCAGTCACCAATTATAGTTTGTAGGCAGGAAAACAGACATGAAATGAGTTTCTTGGGATTGGTGTTGCCTGTGTCTAAGCCAGTGAGACTGAAGTCCTCTACGTGAATAAATAAAACCCCCGCTATGCTATTCTCCTGCAACAGTTCAGCTATTTGGTGATATGATGCTAGAGCAGTGGTTCTCAGCCTTCTGGCCCTTTAAATACAGTTCCTCATGTTGTGACCCAACCATAAAATTATTTTCGTTGTTACTTCATAACTGTAATGTTGCTGCTGTTATGAATAGTAATGTAAATATCTGATATGCAGGATGGTCTTAGGCGACCCCTGTGAAAGGGTCATTCGACCACCAAAGGGGTCGCGACCCGCAAGTTGAGAACCGCTGAGCTAGAGGATTCTTTTTTAAAGGTTTATATATTTTTTTTTCCGCAAATGACTCAGATTTCTTTCTCTGTGTTGTGGATCAAAGCTGGGTTTTTATTCTATTCTTCTGGCATTATTTCATGAGTTGTAAGGCTTATTTCCATAGATGGGTCCTTTCCTTCAACCTCTGATGAACTCATCATTGGAGGAAATCTAAAATGATCTTGAGATTGAGGAAAGTAAGAAGCAGGACAACATACGTTCAAGTATACATGTAAGTGAAGTACAGTTAGATAGCTTTTTCAAAAACTTGATTTATTATACTGGGAGAGGTTTTGTGTCCCCTAAGTCTTGGATCCAGCTGAGCCCATCAGGCTCCAACATGTACATTTCTGTCTAATGAGACAATTGTTCATAAAGCGGAGCCCTTCATGCACAGCAAGCCTATGAAAGGCGAGCACAGGGTCATCTGGGACACAGAGGAAGCTGTTACCCAGGAGCAAAGGGAAATGCAGTCCTTCACCCAAATCTCATCACTGTAACTGCAACAATGGGGGGAAAGAGCCTTCTCACCCCTTGGCCCCAATACTATAGGTACATGTCTGCGATCATCCTTCATTAGAGCCCTTTCAGGCACCAAAGTCAGAGTCCCAAGGTATGGATTGCACAGCAAGGTGATTCTGGACCAGCTTTTGGCTGAGATACAGGACAGCTATTGTTTCCATAGTTAGGCATTAATTTCAATATGTATAAAAATACATATATTGTCCTAGACAGTTTGGCTCAGTGGATAGAGCATCGGCCTGCAGACCAAAGGGTCCCAGGTTCAATTCCAGCCAAAGGCATGTACGTTGGTTGCAGGCTCCTCCTCTGCCTGGGCCCTGGTCAGGAAGCAACCAATCGATGTATTTCTCTCACATTGCTGTTTCTCTCTCTCCCTCTCTCTTCCACTCTCCCTAAAAATCAATAAAAAAAAATCCTCAGGTGAGGATTAACAAAAATAAAAATACATATATAAAGTAAATATAATTAGCACATGGTTATATACATATTTTTGTTTAAGATATGTAATTGAGTAAAAGAAGTGACTCAACTTAAAGAAACTTAAAGAAAATTTAAGCAAATAATAAGTCAGGTGGCCTTTAGAAATGGCATAAATACAAGGGTGATCCTCTAATGGCTGAGGTCGGGGGAAATATATGGCCCACGGTGCGTGCTCTCTGCACTACGGCCACCAAACACCTCTGACCTTCCAGTCCCCAGGAATACTGATCATCTTCTCTAATTCACGTGAAACTAGCTTTCCTTTTCTTCCTGCTGGTGCCAACCTCAGGCAGTCAGACCAGGCCCTTTGACTTGCTTGCTGTATAATTTCTATTAGTCATTTAATTTCTCTGAAGTTTAATGGGAAAATAATAATAATTCCAGAGAGTAAAAACTAATTTCAAAGAGTAGAAAAGTGGTTGCCAGGGGCTGGGGTGAGGAAAATAGGGAGAGGTTGGTAAAAGATACAAAGTTTTTTAAAAAATTGTAATTCCAATACCTACTTCCTGGCCAGTGTAAAATGCAGCAGTGTAGGTGAGAGTAAGTATAGTCCTCTCCAGTTTGTTCAGAGAAGGATGGCTGAGATGATGTTGTTCTTAATTCACCAATGATATGTTGTTGCTGTCGTATTGATTTAAGAGAGAGAGGAAGGGAGGGATGCAGGAGAGAGAGAGAGAGAGAGAGAGAGAGAGAGAAACATCAATCACAGACCCTGACTGGGGATCGAACCCTCAACCCAGGTATGTGTCCTATTGGTGTATGGGATGATGCTCCAACCAACTGAGCCACCCCTCCAAGTCTGAGATGATTATCTTTGGACCTAGCACAAAAATGTCCTAATTGAAAGCTTGCATATGGATTACTCTCCCTTCTGGCAAGATGAAGTAGATGTACTTGTCCGTATTCCTCCCACAAAGCACAACTAAAATCCCTGGACATCTTATATATAAGGTAAACATAAGAGGACTCTGAAAAGTGGAGAGAAGGCAGATTGATGAGGGACCTCAAGATCTGAGGGGAAAAAAATCTATGGTCCTCTGGGTTTTCTATTTGTCTTATATATCCCAGACCTATAGTTTAAGAAACTGGCAAGTAGCAAATGCCAATGGGCACAGACAAAGACAGCCCTTTGCCCTGCACCCCCCACCCCACCCCCCGCCACCAAAAAAACCTAGTCTGCTCTCTCTAACCAAAAGATCAGGAAAGGGGCAGGCTAACAAGACATAAAACTTTTAAATAATAACCACCATTCTCCAGCTTTGTAGAACAAATACTTTATCCCTTCCAGGTAATAACAAGACTGCCTCCCCACCAGGATCACTGAATATTATTTAAGGAGGCTTGGACCTCCACCCCCACCAATCAGTAATGATGCACTCCTCCTCTTCCACGCAATGAGATACTAATATGAAATAAAAAGAAACAAACAATTGAGATTAAAAAATATGGATAGGTGCTGAGTCAACACAGGCAGACAATAAAGAATACAAATTGTATTATCCCATTTATATAAAAACCTATAAAATACAACTAATCTATTGTGACAAAAAGAAGGTCAGTGGTTGTTTGGGGAGGGAGTAGAGAGGAGTGGAGTGGGAAGAGAGAATGGGCAAAGGGGCATGAACAAACCTTTGATGATGATGTACATGTTCACCCTCTTGTCTTGGGTAATGACTTCATGTGCGGACACATATGTCAAATTTATCAAATTGTACACTTGAAGTACATACCCTTTCTTGTATGTCAATTAGACTTCCATAAAGCTGTTCAAGAAAATACTAGACAAAACATCCAGTTACTAAGGCTAATTAAGCAGGATCTCTCTAGGGATGAGGCCATCCAAGAATTTAATAGTTTTGAAAACCATCCAAGAATTTAATAGTTTTAAAAGCTTCCCAGGTGGTTCCAGTGTGCAGCCATGGTTAAGAAGCCTTGAGATACACAGGCTCCAGGAAATCATAAAGGGAGAATGTGATCAGCTATGTTGATGTACTAGAGAATATACACAATGGGAAATTAAGAAGAATCTACACAATCT
Source organism: Myotis davidii (assembly GCF_000327345.1). Classification (NCBI taxonomy): domain Eukaryota; kingdom Metazoa; phylum Chordata; class Mammalia; order Chiroptera; family Vespertilionidae; genus Myotis; species Myotis davidii. The sequence continues at coordinate 4,351,484 of NW_006289813.1, read as the reverse complement.
GACTAGGAAGAAGCTAATGAATGTTGAGTTAGAAGAGACACACGTCAAAAAAAGCTGTGAGTCACTACGTGATCTACATTAGTTACCCTGGATTCAATTAATCCTTTCACTCTGAGAACCACAGAGAAAACCTTCCGGCAAGATTCTGGGGCTCGGTGTACATTGATTCCATGACATAGTGATAGATGACTCAGGTTTTATAACAAATTTACTGAGTGGGAAAACATCAACATATATATACTTTGTTCCTATTTTAGGTTTTCCCAGGGAACTCCTACAAGAAGGGAAAATCATGGTTTAAGATGAAAGCAGTTCCTTCACAACACAATGCAAGTTTGCCATAGCTTTCATTTTTTTAAAAAATCAAGGCAGAAAGAAAATATTTTTTTCTCCTAATTTTCTGCTGCAAAGTCATTATACAAATGAGAAGCCAATACACAAACAAAGCCACCTTCTGTTTTAAAACATTGGAATTTCAAAGGATGATGAATGTTCTTCGGACACCCGCTGAGGTTCCTAGAGTCTTTCATCTGTGGTCTATGAGTTTTAGAATATTGTGGACAATGTTAGATTACATACATGCACAAATTTTGGAAAATAGACCAGAGCTTTTATCCATAGGGAAAAAAAAAAGATTGCTGATCTAAAAGGGTAAAGAAAAATTACCTCAAAGCAAGCATATCTAAGCATATTTTTATTAGACAGGCTATATTCTCCAAATGGGAAACAATTTCCCTAAAGTATGGAGGTTAGGGTCTTGAGTAACAAGAATGCTTTTGTAGCAAACTGCTAGGTTAGGCAAAGCCACTGAAGAGCTCTGATTACCTCATTTCGAGTTCTATTTAATAGACGGGCAAAGCTTTCTGCCTCAGTGGCAAGGCACATTTGCAGGATGATGACAGATCGTCAGCTATTCTCACCATGTGTAGTTCTCTGCTGGGGCTCTTCGGTGAAAAGCCAGGAGTCACAAAATGGGAGCTTTTCTGAGCAATTTTAAGGGAGCAAGTGTTTTCAAAGCCTTTTTCAGTCATTTTCCCCACAAGGCTAATTTTCCTCTTGAGTAAATGGCAAATACATCTCAATAAGGAGGATAGAACCAGGTTATAAAGTGGATTGCACTAAGCTCAGGGGCGGGTAGAAGAAAGTACGCAGAGGAGGAACATGAGTGCTAAAAAGATCATGGAGTTGGTCAGCTAAGGAGGAAACAGCAAATCAAGAGCTCTGGATGAGAGTTGAAAAAGTTAATCTGGGCTTGAAAGAAAAATATGAAAATGTTATATTTTCAGACATACCGCGCCTTTTATCTGTACAAGTCACAAGAGGAGAAATTTATGGAATAGTTTTCATCCTCAAGCAACACAGATTCTTGACACACAAACACAGACAGCCAGGTCCCAGGGTCAAGCTTGCATTTATTGTTCCTCGGAGCCCCTATAACAAATAAATCTCTCTGCGTCACCACTATTATTCCATTTCCTAGTAAATTTCCTCTCACTCATCCTCAAACATCTCTGATTGGTTAAACAGATACAAGCATTATCCCACCTCAGGCATGTTCCTTCTACCTTAGTTCCCCTGATGCAAGGAGTATTGAGGCAATTTATGTCTTTCAGTCATGAAAAGTGCTCCAGTGTTGTCATTATCTTTACTTCCATATTCATTTTGGTCCCTTTCTCAGCTCCCTGGAAGACACCATATATGTAATGTTTTTATTTTATTGAGGTACCCTACAGTGATTATTGAGACTCAGGAAAGGAAAATCACATTAAATGATGTGGTAGCTTTCTAGGCTTGTGACCTCTGATGATAAAAAATTCTAATAAAAGTAGCTGATATTAGACAACATTATAATTCTTAAATTGGTTATGAATATAAATGTTCCAGACATAATTTCAGGAGTTATTTGGATAGAGATAAAAAAAGAAATATAGCTGTAACACCAGCTCTGTAATGTGCATAAAAGGACTATGGATATGTCATGTGGTTACTGCATTTATCCAACATAGATTATGGAGATGATACAAGAAGAGGAAGTAGCTTTATGTATATGAAGGAACAATGGTTATGGATATAGCCTTCATGCACACGATACCAAAACACTAAGCAGCATCTTGATCACAGAAATAGAAGTCCATAAAACAGAAAATAATAGTAAAATAACTCAAATTTTTATTTGTAATTCTCAAAAAAGTAGCTATACATTGATCAAGTCCTTTGAAAATTCCTTCCCCCTTTCCTTGCCCACCCATGTCCTACTAGCACCTCCGCTTCTCTCAAATCTTACTCTTCTGCTCTCTCTCAAACTAATTTTGCAAGTTCTGCCCATAAGTTTCTTCTCCTTTCCTGTTTCACTCCTTATTTTGTATCAACAAAAATTCAGAAGGACAAATATGTCAAGGCAAGACCCTGTGAAGAATACTGTAGGAAAAGAGAGCAAATACTCTGCTGTGGTCTAAATGTTTGTGCCCAATAGCTGTGCTCCCCACCCTCACCCCCAAAATTCATCATGTTGAAATCCTGACTCCAGGGTAATGGTATTAGGATGTGGGCCTTTGGGAGGTGATTAGGTTGCGGGGGGAGCCCTTACCATTGTGTCTAACAGAAGATACCCCAGAGCTAGCTCCTCCCTTCTACCAGGTGACGAACCAGGGAGAAGATGCCATCTATAAACCAGAAAGCTGGCCTTCACCACACCCAAATCTGTCGGTATCTCGATCTTAAAGTTTCCAGCCTCCAGAAATGTGAGAAAGAAATTTCTGTTGTTTGTAAACCACCAGTCTGTGGTATTTTGTGGTAGCAAGGCAAATAAACTAAGACACTAGTCAAGCCAGAGTCCTCTTTATAAGTGGGGGGAAGGGGGGGTTCATCTGTTACTCATTTTCCTCACATATGGGTCTAAGAAATTATCCAAAATAGAGTTTCAATACCTAATTTGATAATGTTCAGCTTAATTTCATCTAAGACAGAGGGATTTTACAAAGTTATTAAAATGCAGCTAATACCTGCTTTTAGGATGAGAATTAAGATGCAGTCCAAACCATTTTTAAGAAAATGAGGGGGGGGGAGAAAAAGAAAAGAAAATTAGGGGAAGATATTTCCAATTTAGACAATGAGAAATGTGCTGCTATTACAAAACATTAGGGGATTATTATGGTAGGTACTTCCCTTTTCCCCTCAGTGTTTTGTACTTAATAGTTTCTTAATACATCTTGGTTATTAAACTTTTAAATTATTTTCCTTCTGCAAGTTTTTCAAGTCAAGCAATTCTTTAAATTTAATGAACTTGTTAGTGTTTCCAAACTCTCCACAGTGCCTAGCTACTTCAGGGAGATCTCAGACATAAACAACTGCCAATAGGGGCCACGTGTTCTTAGAGTGCCTTTCATAGGAAGTAGGAAATTATCCACTAAACCCAATTGTGACACATCAGCTAGAAGTTGATGAGGTACAATGAGAACATGATGTTAGTAAACATGTGATTGATTCTAAAGAGAACTCATTCATACTCCAACTCCTACTACCTTGTCCAGATGTTCTGCTAGACTGTCCTCAGCCACGTGCAAACTGAGTCACTGATTTCATTTGTCCAAAATTGAATATATACTAGATAAAAGGAAATCCTCAAGGCTAAAAGGGTTCTAGTAATAAAATATGCAATCATAGGGAATCTGCTTCCAATCTTTAAAAGAAAAGATTCAGCTGTTACAAACTAATGCCAACCACTATCTCTTTAACGTAGGAAGGAGGAGGTGTGGATGTCATATCTTGATGATGTTTGAAGGGCTATTTCTCCCCTTCTTTTTCTATAACTTGTTTCCCTTGCCCCTCTTCATATTATTATGGCATTTTTATTGGTTGGAAACCCCAGTAGTTTCCTGGGTGAAATCTGAAACCAATCACTGTACATGGAGGGGAAAGTTTAAGCACTTATAGCAGGAAATAAAACCCTATTGCTCCATTGTTTCTAGCTTATGAAAGGCATGGCTGATGGTTGCAGGAAAGCATATGAATTAACCTTCCTAACAAGCATTCTATCAGGTAGAAAAATGAAGTTTCATTTATACTGACAAAAACTTGATATCTAGTACTGATAATTATTAAGGCTTCGTGGTGTCTCATAGTAAACAAATTGACTGATGTTTCTGCATTTCTAAGAATTACTTCACTTTATGAAGTAATCACTTTTTAGAGAAGGGGACAATAACCCATATGCCATTAATGATGATAATCATAAATTCTTAATCTCAGCCCTCTTAATTAGCTTACCCCAAATTGACATTTGACATTCTCACTTTCTTTCATGTTCCTAGTTCAATAATGGTAGATGTTGAAGCCAAGGAAATACAACATTTTGATAAACTACACCCATAGTCTAGCCTGGCATTTACAAAATGAATCTTTTTGGTAATGAGAGAACCAAGCAAGAGAGTGAGGCTATATTGCATGAATTTCCACCACCTCTACTAAATTAAAAACATGCTTTCTATTGATAGTAGTCCATAACTGAGAACATGCTCTTGTTTCCTGATGAATTTCCCATTAATACATATATATATATATATGAAACTATATATATAATAGTATATATGTATATATGTGTATATATATATATATAAACTTTTAAAATTTGTCTTTTAAAAAAAATTGCTTCTCTACTCATACTATATGACTTAACAGAGGTTTATAGACTTTAACCAGTTACGTACCATGCATCCAAAATGGAAACCATTCCCACATGCCACGATATTTTGAATTTAATTTAAAAAATCAATTTGCAATGATTATTATAAAAATAAATATATTACCCACAATTTGGTTGTTCTTGAATATTTTCAGCTGAAAATTCTCACCAAAAAAAAAAAAATGGTTTTAAAGTTGGTCAGGGTTGCCACTTAGGAAAAACATTTTTTTATATATAGATGCGCATGGCGTGTGTGGAAGGTCCGTCGCTTGCGTCTACAGATGCTTATGGCGTACAACAGGTTAATATTAATTGAGAGTATTTCCCAAAGAATTACAACAGCCATCTTTAAACGTCTTATGCATTATGGGTGGCCAAGAGCCTCCCATGAAGAGTATAGTTGACTTGTCCAGCCTGATCTCTATTTTCATAGAACATTTCACCTGATCCTTAGCTCTCTTTCTCTCCCTTCCTCTCTCTGAAATCAATCAAAACTTTAAAAAAAGAGTATAGTTGACTGACAGCCTACAGCAGCCACATCTTGGGATTCATTGTAGTATCCATGCCTAGGTCTCGCTCCTTACAGATTCCTCCCAGCCAATGACTAAGCACAGCCGGGAACTAGAACCAGACCATTCCTGACCAACACAAGACTCTGTTAACAGGAAATCTTTGCTCAGGGACTGCACAGCAGGCTACAGTCTTCATACCCAATCCTCTTCCTTCCTTCTCTCCTTCCACAGGTATCAGATCTATACTGTGTTCTGGAAGCTCTCTGCTTCCTCCTCCTGCTCCCTCTTCTCTCTATCCTTCACTTGATTCATTCAATAAATCTGCATCCATCACAGAACTGAACTTTAATATTGTTTTTGTATCTGCTTCGTGGAGGACCCAAAGAGACACCTGCAATTACTAATGCTGTTTATATCCTGATTATTAGTTATTTAAACCTTTTAATTTGTTTCACTTGAATTTTACAAGTTTCACTTCTGACTTGGACAGTATATCAAGATATTGAGAGTGATGCTAGAATCCCTTTACTGTCTGGTGCACTTTGAAAGGTTGGTACAAGAAACCTTGTCATTCTGGCCTGGAAAGATTCAATCACCAGGGCTGTGAGACAACTTGGTGTAACTCTCTCTGGAACCACTAACATGGGGGAGGGGATGGAGGCAGGTTGGATATTGTGGGTTCCTTGCAGGCTACCCCAACCAAACAATGAGGGCAGATGTGATGTACTTGTTAAACAATTTTCTGGAATAGGGTTCTAAATCAGCTCTCCAGTCATGAGATGGAGGCAGTCCAATAATGGTTATTTCCCACTCCACCACCAGCCTTTTGGATGGGACCTCGAGCTTTATTAGAGCATGATTTCTTTTTCAATTACAGCGAAAAAGCTCGAGTCCTTTATGTCAAAGTCATCTGTGACACCAGAATTATCTCACAAGTAAAGAAATTGATGGTCATGTTTCAATTACTCTCTCCTTTTTACCCTGGCCACCTTAGCCATCCATCTCAGAACTGCACTGTAATTTCCTTCCACATCTCCTTCCACATTTCCTTCCACGTTAAGCACTAAGTTAGCCTGACAGGGGGGCATATCCTCGCCCCAGGACTGCACAGCGGACAGGCCTTCAACAACAGAAGTTTATGGAACACAACCTGGGTGCTTCTGTGCAGCCACTGATCCCTCTGATCAGCAGTCATTACGACTCAATAACAGATCCATAGCACTCTCTGGCATGCCATATTACTTTACAGAATCCAAGGAAATTGTCACTCCACTGATAAAGGAAAGCTTGACAGGGGACATCTAAATGTGCTGAGGAATCCCGTCCTGCTGGCCACAATGGCACTCCAATGTCACTATGACTTTGCTGTGAGATGATGACCAGGATACTAGTATTTCATCTTTCTGGGATTCAATTTTCTCATCAGTAAAATGAGGATTCTTTCCAATTCTAGTAGTATATGATTAAGTCCTTCTTTCCAGCCTACCATAAATAAGAAATTTTTGTACCCACACCTTAATCCTTACTCCTTTTATCTTCCACATTCCTGAAAGTTGCTCTTTATCCTCTTACTGAACCCCATGATTTTCACAAACTTCACAATTTTATAACCCATTTCCCCCCAGTATAAATAAGCATGAAAGCTTACCTTATGCACAGGTGGTATAATCTGTGAAAATGCAGATCGGGTCTGTCTACCTCAGAATCTTTAATCTGAGTATCACCAGAAAATCTGAAATCCCCCTTCACAAAGGCAGACTTTCGGTTTATAAGCCTGGATGAGAGAGAGAAAGGTAAGCATCAGAAAAGGTGCTTAGGTGCAAAATTTGGAAATTAAACCATAGATTTTCTATGCTCTCAACCAGAAATTTCCAAATGACAAATGGCCTTGTTAAGAAATGCTTTTCAAATAGCGATTTTCCCAATGACTAGTCTAACCTTCCTAACCACAAGCTGTTAATGTTTCTTTACGGCATCTGAGGCAGAGGGTACAGTGTGGAAAAGGCCTGGAGATAAGAGGAACACGATATCATGGAGGAACTGAAGTTATTTCAGCATAGCCAAAACTCAAGTACAGAATAAGAAGCGGTAAGAGGTAAGAGGTGATGTTATAAGTCTAAGCAAGTCCAAGTCATGATGAGCCTTAACCATTATAGGGGCCTGGCCAGCATGGCTCAGTGGTTGAGTATCAACCTATGAACCAGAAGATCATGGTTCAATTTTTGGTCAGGGCACATGCCGGGGCTGTGGGCTCAATTCCAAGTGGGGGGCCATGTGGGAGGCAGCCAATCAATGATTCTCTCTCATCATTGATGTTTCTCTTTCTCCTCTCTCTCTCTCGCTCTCGCTCTCTCTCTCCTTCTCTGAAATATTTAACTGTTATAGGGACCTGGGGGCAATGGGTATTTTAAGCATGAGAATATCATGATCGCCTTGGAGTTCCTGGAAAATCACTGTGATTTAAGTACACAACCTGGATTGGAGAGGGTAAGAACTGTCGGTTAGGAGACCTTTCAGGAGGTGATAGAATCAGCCCAAGTGAGTGATAATGGGGCCTGGACTAAGTATTAATAGTGGAGAAGGATAAAAGTGATCCAGTTTGAGAAAAATAAGGGGGGGGGGGGAATGGGACTTTGTTATTATGTTTTTATGTAGGGGAAGGAAAAGAGAGAAAAATCAAGGAATTCACCCAGTTTCCTGGCTTGGGCGGGTGAGAGAATGATGGTGTCATTTGTTACTTCACAGTGCACAGAAGAAGGAATAGCATAGATGGAAGTGCATGGTCAGTTGAGTTTGGGGCACTTTGAGCTTAAGATACCCTTTAAGAGCAACTACAGGGTGTTTGGCAACATATGCCCTAGTGTATCCAACAGTATTCTCTGCAATGGTCTTTCTTCCTGAATTGAACACAGCATGGTTGCTGATCCCCAAAACTTAAAAGTGCCCCACCACTGCTACAAAAACCTATGTTATACAGAAATAATGCAAACTGGCCAGTCCTCCACCTTGTATAATTCTGGGGAATATCATTCATATTATAATGCTGTTGCCACAATGTACCCTTCTGTCTGATAAACATGTTTTAATGGAACCTCCAACCAGGGAAACTGGGGCCATGTGGCAGGATCCCTGCAGTGTTTCCCTACCCTTGCTACTCCTCTCTTTACATCTTTGTAGTAAAAGGAAATAAAACAAACCAGATCATCCCTACCTGGATAGTGGAAGGGAAAACCAATATATTGGACTTTTTTAAAAATCACAAATTGCGTTCTTGATATGATTTGTGAAGCGCAAACACAAACCTATTTTGAGGCAGGGTTCCTTCATTCCATTGGACCAGTTGTAAGCCATGTGGGAAATTTTCCTACCTTCTTTAAGGCAGACTTCTCCAAGACCGACATTCAGGCTCTGACTAGTAATATTTAAGATTTATACATGAAAAGGATATTAAAAAAAATCCAGGAATGAATGGGAGGGGTGGCATTCATTGCTGCTTTATAACTGAATAAGCAACCACATTGTCACAAACTATAATATTTTCAGAAAGAATTAATTTGCCATATGAGTTATTCACCGTTTGGACATAAAATCATTAGTTATTAGAACAAGAAGAAACCTTGGAGATCATCTAGCCCAGTTTTCTTATTTGGCAAATAATGAAACTAATGCCCAAAGAGGCTAAATGCCTTGTCGAGTAGCGGCAGTGCTGTGTATACTCCAGATCTGTGCCCTTATTACTAATCTATACAACTTCTCTATGAAGTAACTCAAAGGCTATCTACAGAGTTAAAATAAGAGCATAGAAAAAGACCATATATCCACCTCATTCTCTACCATGTGTGTGTGTTCCAAGTAATGCAATCATCTTTTTAACAATATAAAAACAGAAATTTCCTGTAACTATAAATTCATTGGCTAACTGGCTCCTATCAACATTATTAAGTGTCTGAAGTACTTTGCAGAATACACACACACACACACACACACACACAGAGGTAGTCTGAATCCACAGTCAAGGTCTAGTTTAGTGGTTCTTAACCCAGAAAACATTTCCAGAGACAGTTTTAGTTGCCACACCTGGGGAGGTTGCAAATGGCATCTAGTAAGTAAAGGCCAAGGATGGTTCTAAACATTCTACAATGCACATGGCGCCCCCGCTCCCCAAAGAGAATTATCTAGAACAAAATGTTAATAGTTGAGATACCCTAGTCTAGATTAATTATATATGCCTATATAATTATATATGCCTATATAATATAACTCAAAGTCCTCCATTACTGGCTGGTGATAATGGTGTTGGTTACAAATTTAGAACATGGAGTGGTAGATAGCTACCTGGGGACAGATCACGTGCCTCCCATAATGCAAATACAATAGCTCAGCAGAGGATAGACTCTCAAGAGGAAGGAGATGGGTAGTGGCTAAGGTCAGAGGGCTTAGATTCATGCTCTCCTGGCCAGGCAAGTTACTGTAATCCTTCTAAGTCTTATTTTCCTCAAGTCTAAAATGCAAGTTAAAAAAATAGTACACCTTCCCTGGGTAGTTGTGAAGATTACATTATTTGTATATGAAGTGCTTCTTCACACACTGCCTGCATCTCATAAATGCTCAAAAGGTGGCTATAGTTTTTACCAGATTTAGGGCTTGACAGAATTATTTGTTAAATCTAATGCTCACATTTTACAAATGACAAAACATTAGTCTCAGGGAGTTATAAACATATTTTATATATTCTCTAACATGCCATATGAGGGCTAGACAGTAGACATTCAATAAATATTATTGTAGTTTTTAGTTGTTACTAAATTCTCAAGAAAAGAAAAGTGGTTATTGTTGCCTCCTTTCACAAATGGGCAACTGAGGCCGAATGTTAAATATCTTTCCCAAGACTACTTTTTGGGAAACTAAAGCCTGATCCTCAATCCAAGTGCCGAGCACTCATTTGCAAATGTCCCGGCAGGGAAAGTTTCAAGTCATGTCTATTTCCTTTTGCAAGGCTTTGGTCCTAATTTGATTATATAGATCATATTCATATTCCCTTGAAATGTAGAGGTTTCCAAATCAAAAGTGATTGATCAATTGCTGGCAGCATAAATCATTCACAGGCACTAGCTCAGACAAGGCCCCATTCATTATGCATCTTTTTGACAATAAAGCAAATTTACCCACCAGCTCTGTAACAAACATTGTACCAATCTATCTAAATTGGTCAAGAATAGAAAAAATATCAGGAGTTACAATGCTAATGAGCAAACCTGTTTCCTCACAAGGATTCTAGATTAGCGATGTTTTTGCTAGGAAATTAATGAAGCAGTTCAAGACCCTCTATTCATGTAATGTACCCTGTGTAATTCTTCAGACTGTGAATGGGTCAGGAATTTACCTGAAACCCACAGAGAGGAGCCAGGGAAGTCCTGGTCAAGTAATAATGTCTTTAATTCTAAGGGAACATACTATGACTCCCTGCCCTACTCCATCTCAGGCATATAGAGAAGGGTCAGAGTTGGTGACTGTAGAGGAAGGGATTCAGGAACTATATTTCTCTCATCCAAAGGGAAAAGCAAAGATCCAAGTTTTGGGAGAAGACTTGAAGGTCATTCCCCCACAGGGACTCTGTTCTCTGCTTTGTTTATCTCTTCACTGAAGAGTCATGAGTCCTTGAGGTTTTTGCAGCTATAGAACAATAGACTAGTCATTCCAAAAGCTGGCGTTCCACGTGTCTTGTGATTTTCTTTCTTTTTTAAAAAATATAGTTTATTGATTTTTAGAGAGAGAGGAAAGGAGAGGGAGAAAGAAACATCAATGTTAAAGTGAAACATCAATCACTGCCCCCTACATACCCCCTTTTAGGGATCGAGCCCACAACCTCGGCATGTGTTCTAACCAGGAATTGAACCAGCAACCCCTGAGTACATGGGAGGACCCCAACCAACTGAGCCACCCCAGACAGGGCACCAAATTCCTTATTTTAAACAATCCTATCGTTCCAATACATTCACTGTACCAAAAAGATAACAGCCAGCTCAAAGCCATCACACAGGAAGGAAATCAAGAAGAAAACTATACTCTCCCTCTGATTAGGGCCAAGGCATCCCACTGATAGACACAGAAGCAAGGGACTCCACTGATGCAATTCAGACCTGTTGGCCTCTTGGGAGCAGAGAGCAGCATGGATTGAGATCGGAGCTGGAGAATGACAGAGGATACCTGGCACGTTTTCTTTGACCTGAATGTCTCTGGCCCTTTTTACAGTTAAGCACAATAGTCAGGTCTGTGCTCCTGCAGGACTTTAGGCTCTTACAACCTGGATGTGAAACCAAGTTCTCTCATCTGTATGGGCCTAACTAAACACACTGTTACCTCCTTCACTTTATTTCCTCATCTGAAAAATAAAGAAAATAATAATAGCTACTTTTGTTTTATGTCTATAATATGCCAAGCACTGTTCTGAGAGTTTTACATATTTTGATATTAACTCAGTTAATTTTATAACAACAGTTATTATTATTCCCACTTTACAGATGAGAAAACTGGCACAGAGAGTTTAAGAAACAGGCCTGACCTCTCACAGCTAGTCGAGGGAGTGACATAGCCAGAATTCAAACTCAGGGAGGTCAGCTCCAAAATCCACACCTCTAAGTACTATGCCGTGCTCTATCTCAGTAGTACTAGTATACCTGTTTTATAGGGTTATTTGAATAATAAATAAAATAAATGCATGTAAAATGGTTGGTGGTTAAAAAGTAAAGGGTGGTCCAACATGTTATCTAAAATTAACCCTATCATTTTTTAATTTCCCAAGAGTGACTTTAGGCATATTAGACAATGTTTAAACGGTTCCAAAAGTCAGATTACATTACCTGGGAGAGGAGGTAAGAAGGTTGGGGGCTGAGGAAAGGCAGGATGGTGAAGGAGCATGTGTTCTTCCCAGGTAAAAACACCCTGAGACTTAACATTGACCCCTAGAGCCCAGCTCAAAATGCTTTCCTCTACTCCTCTCCCCAAATGGGTCAGAACAAAAGTCAGGAAACTTACTGGCTTGCCCTAGCCAGTTTGGCTCAGTGGATATTGCATCAGCCTGCGGACTGAAGGGTCCTGGGTTTGATTCTATCAAGGGCACGTACCTGGGTTGCAGGTTCCCCAACCCTGGTCAGGATGCATGCAGGAGGCAACCAATACATGTGTCTCTCTCACATTGGTGTTTCTCTCCCTCTTCCTTCCACGCTAAAAATCAATGCAAAAATATCCTCGGGTAAGGGAGAAGGAGAAGGAAGGAGAGGGAGACGGAGACGGAGAAGCAGCTTACTGGTTCAAAAATGCTCAGAGGGGTCAGTAGAGAGAAACAATGACATTTCTGGGGCTCTGAGAAACAAAGTTCCTCCTTTTGCTTCTGTAACTTAGAGTGCCCACCTTTCTTAGAATTCATCTTCTTGGGGATCGTCCTCTCTTCCTCTAGCCAGGTTACTGATTCAGTGAGACAAGCCCAGGGTTCTCCTGTTCAGAAGAAATTCCCTCCTTCTCCTGCCTGCACTTCCTTTATGGGAAAGAAGAGCTAAGAGGAGCGCAGGTGGCATTCAGGGAAAAGAGTTTGGTGTTGCCTACTCAGACTGTGCGGTACCATACATCTCAGTAACAAAAAAGAAAGGAAATTGGTAGGACTTCCAAAGATTCCAGGCCAGTGCCCCAGTACTTGGGACCAAACACGAGCAACTAAGACCAAGCACTCACATCCCTGCATCCTTGAGGCTTAATATCTTCCTCAGAGACTCATGAGAAGTGACTGTGGCTGATCAAGATTTGGGGATGCAATCCAGTTATCTAATCCCATCTCAGAATGATTTATAAGGCACCATGGTGAACCTAATTCTAAATGCCCAAACAGAATATTAACAATGGAAACACTTTGAGTCAATTCACTACAAAATGGAAGAGTTTAAAATTAATGCTCTCTGGGGAAACAGTTTGAATTTTAGTAAAAAAAAAAAAAAATCATAGGCAAATTTCCAATAGCAATTCCTAAGTCCCTCCACCTTCACAATCTGTATCTAAGCAGCGCTGAACAAAAGCTCCGCTGAATGGCCTATGCTATCTTCTCAATGTTTTCAGTTTAGTTTTTTTAAATTGGTGCCATTGGTGGATTTGCTGTTTTGTCCATTTCTTTTCATTTCTTTTGCCAGAGAACACATGCAGCTTTACTGTCATAATCCCCGTATTCACAGGTTCACTTTCGCAATAATGCATTTCACCCAATTTCAAACAAAAGAAAGCTTCCAGTCAAGAAAGCCCCAAATTTGAATGGCCTATTTAGTTCCCAGCTTTGCTCTACTTACTTCTGCTCTTCTAAGAGTCTCCCAGCCCAGAGGCATACTCAGAAATAACTTGAAGCAATGGAACATAGGCACCAACCACAGCAAACAACCCGATGTTCTGGAGGCCTCTGGCGATGCCAAATTTCACTTTTCCCTGGTTGGAAGGAGAGGGGTTGACCGGGAACTGGAGAAGTGACCAGGATGGTGCAGCATCAGGAGGAACTCACAGGGCTTGACACTGACATTTATGGGGCTTATTTTTTAACACTGAGTATTGAACTCCTAGTCTTGTTCAATCAGCAGTATCCATCACCACTACCGGTAAGAAAGTCGTATCATACCCTAAATCCTCACATCAGTTAATAGGAAGCCAAATGGCTCAGCCTCAAATGCACATGGTCATTTTTTACAAAACTTCATAAACATACAAGTACCTAGCGCCCTCTCCAAACCTATTAACACTGAATGTTTAAGAATATTAACAGGCAGGCCCTGGCCAATGTGGTTCCGTTGGAGCGCGTCCAGTTCACCAAAAGGTCACAGGTTCGATCACTGATAGGGGCACATGCCCAGATTGCAGGTCTGGGCACCTGTGGGAAGCAACCAATCAATATTTCCCTCCCACACTGATGTTTTTTCTCTTTCC
>NW_006289813.1:4335121-4337313 GCF_000327345.1 Myotis davidii | reverse complement strand
TCTTTCCCTCGCTCCTTCCCTTCCTCTTTCTCTAAAAAAAGGATAAAGCATATTTTCTGGTGAGGATTTTTTTTTATGAAGAATATTATCAGACTGTCATTAAGACACTTAAAAATAATAATAAGATAAAAAAAATCTCCACATATAATTCTCAAGGACAGCCATAGTTAAGATCACTGCTGTAGCCTAATTTTCTAAGTGCACACACCACCCCCTACCACCTCTCTCCATTAGTGTTATCTCCCAGACATTTTCAGTTCTGGAGTGCTTGGTGTGGGGACACTAGGAATCAGGTACAGGATCTCTCTGCTAGGCTGTCACTCATGCTGCAGACCCTGAGCCCCACCCCACCTCCATCCCTGGGCCAAAAATAGAAAGTAGCTAGGGCCATGGCAACAATTCAAGAAGCAATTTTCCTTATTCTTTAAATTTCCTAATTCTGGACTCCATTTTTACTAACTTTTACAAGATGTATTTGCTGGGAATTAAAATGTTCTCTGTAATTTGGAACTATAGCTTAGGAGTGAGTCACGATTAAAGCGTTTTCCCATTCTAAGCAAAATAATTAAGGTGCACAACACTTAAATATAATATAGGATACAATATGTTCTGTTTATGACCAGGTGAATTTCATGTCTTCTGGGTTTGGTTCTCTTCTCTAAGTATATCTTTGCCTCACTCAACCATTTTGGATCTAGGCAAAATGAAAGCATCATTATTTTTGGTATCCTAGTCATGTTCCATACCCCTGAGTAGGGCAGATGTTTATGAGAACAAATAATCAGAATGGTCCATGGAGGGAAAATGAATTGAAAGAACTGCTGCTAACCTTTCCTTCCTGCATGTGAAATGTGAAGACACCATGAGTATGTAAGTGCTGCTTTATAAACTCAGGGAATTGAAGTCCATTCTTTTGCCTTGAAGGCTTAACAGTTTCTCTTTAGCCTTGTGGGTGTACCTTTAGTGGAACTCTGTTAGAATTTAAAATCTGAGGACTTGAACATTTCACAGGGAAGTGTGAAACAGATAAATTACACAATCAAATGAATCACTCAGAACTTTCCACTTCTCATTGGTCTACTAAATTTAATCTCCAGTTGGATTTTTAAAAAATATATTTTATTGATTTTTTACAGAGAGGAAGGGAGAGGGATATACAGTTAGAAACATCGATGAGAAAGAAACATCGATCAGCTGCCTCCTGCACACCCCCAACTGGGGATGTGCCCACAACCAAGGTATATGCCCTTGACCAGAATCAAACCTGGGACCTTTCAGTCTGCAGGCCGACACTCTATCTACTGAGCCAAACCGGTTGGTTAGGGCTCTCCAGTTGGATTTTTAACTCATAAATTCTGCAAACTTGATAATAAAACTATTTAAGCATTTGTTGGCTTATTATTTATATTTTGTCTCATCTTATTCTTTTGAGAATCAAACACTTAAAATCTTAAAATCTACCTGTTTGAAATCTGAATTCCAATCAATTATGTCTAAAGGATCCAAGTATCTAACCTTCTGGTGATTCAAAATATTCTGCCTCTTGCACGCCCCTCACTGAGGATTGAGCCTGCAACCCCGGTATGTGTCCTGACTGGAATGGAATTGTAACCTCCTGGTTCATAGGTCAATGATCAACCACTGAGCAACACCAGCGGCACAAATCCACATTCTTTTCACTGATGTTTCCTTCGCTTCAAGCTCAAGACTACCAGGCTCAAAAATTTAAGACTAACTCTTTGAAATGGGATTCTGGTTGATACTTAAAATTCGTTATAAAATTACCACTTATTCTCCAGGAAGCAATCCAAAGAGCTGTAAACTCAAAGTCATTCCAAAAGTCAATATAGTGGGGCCTTGACTTACGAGTTTAATTCGTTAAGGAGCTTGTTAAGGAGCTCGTTAACTCAAATTACTCTATCAACTCAATGCAAAAAATTGGTGGAGAGACAGCTGGTATCTCAAAAAACTCATTAGTGGGGACACTCTAAAGTCAAGGCCCCACTGAATTCCCAACTCACCTACCAAGTATTTGGAGAAGCTTAATGCTTTAGCACTCAATGTTTTGGAAGGAAACAGAGACACATTAATAGCTGGGGTTTCAAAGGCAAGTTAATAAAAAGACTATTTACAAGGTGAAGTGAGGGTTAAATAACCCACAATGGAAGCAGAAGAGACTAATCAGAAGGCAG
>NW_006289813.1:4311387-4335093 GCF_000327345.1 Myotis davidii | reverse complement strand
AAATGTTTCCACCTTAGGGCCCTAGAGAGGCAGGGGAAGAAAATGCAACCATAGGCATGTCCCAACTGCAGTTGTGACCACAAAAGGAAAAAGCCACTGCAGGAATAATGACACAGAGGTAAAAGGGTGTGGGGGTGACCTCTCAGTACCACAAATTTAGTCTCCCTGGCTCTGTTATCTGCTGTGGGAACTCCCCACTGGTGGACCCTAACTAAAAGTCAAGGCAAGGAAGCCTACTAACAGCCCGGAGCAGAGAAGGTAAAATGGGCGGAGCGAGGAAAATAACCAGCTTAATGACCTTGCAAAAACAATGGCATTTCTGGTGCTTCCATGGAGGGACTATCTTGAAAATGGACGCAATTGGTGTGGGCAGCGTAGTATGTATCGCTCACCATGAGATAAATTCATAATCCTTCTTGGTTTCATTCTCTCAGGGGTAAAAACACATTCACACTGTCAAACAGATTGAATTTTTCCACTTACGATTGATTCTTAAAATAATTACTGATTTCATAAACTTTCGCTTGATCTATCTCATTTCCAAAAGCAGCATTTTCATTTTTCTCCTTGAATGACAGAGCACTGTATGGGGATGTTGGAAGTGTAAGGGCATCCAGCAGTGCGCGCTCCCCCCAACCCCCGTCCCCATCTCATGCTTATTCCCATATGGAAGAGAAAGGGAGAAAAACACAGTTAACCCAGCTGTTCCCTGGTCTTCATTGCAGACTTCAGTTTCAAGTCCTTTATAATCAATGGTGCACAGAGAACCTCATTCATTTAATTGGGAGGAAAACGGAATAAAGACAGAGGAGAGAAGCTGAATGGAAGGATGCTCTCAAAGGCACTTTACCTACATGCCACCATTTTCACATCCAAAGTGTAATTTGCACATATTCAACAAGGTAACGTGTTTCAAAAAGTAATTTAAACGTAAGCTAAACAACTGGTCTGAAACAAAAGCTACTCCTTAAGCACAGTTTAAATGTTAAATGTAAAGCTTGGAAGAATACTTCCTAAAACACCCTTCCAGCATACATTGCTAGTGAAAATTATTCTATAGCGTGTATGGGGACACCTCCTAGCATTTAGTCACCCAATATCACTCCATACAGAAAAAAAGGGAAACTAAGGTCAACACCAATAATTTAAAGACATTAAAGCTTAAGTGTTCCAAGACTGAAAGTGGGACTTGAAGCCAGAATATTCGTCTTGCCAGCAGAAGGCTTATTAAATAATAATACCATATAGATCTGAAAAAGAACCTCTGAACCCTGAGAGTATATGACTAGAAAAAAAATTTTATGAGGTATGAATTTGCTCTGGGACATGCAAGGTACATGTTATATACCAATCCTTTAAAATTTTTCAAATTAGTTCAAAGGAGCTCAATTTCCCATCCACTCCAGTTGGCAGGAAGATATATTGTCATTTTGGGCTCTCTGCACCATCCCTAGGATGCCAAAATAGATCCTATAGATCAACAGGTAGATAAAACAGCCGTGCGAGCCGTCCAGTTTTGAGCAGAGAAGAGCCTCAGCCGGTGACCACCACAACTGCCATTGCTCTTTGGGACCCCATGATGCCACTGTGAAGCACTAGTCTCTCACCATCTGTCCAAGCTGCTATGCCGTCTGTGGCCTCAGCCAACAAGCTCTGTTTGTTGATGGGCACCTCACTGGCAGCTTCACTCATGTTTAGGCCAAGCCCAGCCATGGGGGTTTTGCCTGCCCCTAAGCCCACATCTCTGTCCTCATAGGTATCACCTCAGACTCCTGACCTCAGAGTTGCAGCATCTTAGTGGGTTTAGAACTTTCTACCTTTCATCCTCTCAATCTTGGGAGATAAACCCAGGTAGACATTTTTTTCTCCTCTCAACACTATAAACCCAGATTGGTTTGTTCTACCCTTTTGGAAATAATATCCAATTGCTAATTTCCTTAAACACACACACACACACACACACACACACACACACACTACACAAGTATTTTTTTTTAATATGTTTTTATGCATTTTAGAGAGAGAGAGGAAGAGAGAGAGAAAGAGATAGAAACATTAATGTTGAGAGAGAACCATGGATTGGCTGCCTCCTATATGCCCCCTATTGGGGATCGAACACCAAACCTGAGCATGTGCTCTGACTAGGAATCGAACCACATGCAACCAACTAAGCCACATGGGCCAAGGTTACACAAATATTTTCAATGTGTTTTTTCCAAGAAGGGTCTACACTAGCCTGCCAGCATCACCACAGTGGAAGACTCTCTGTACGACAAACTCAGGCATTAGGAACCCAAAGATTCTTGAAAATAGAAAAAAAAAACCTATTTCCTTCCTGATGAGATTACTGCAAGGGAATGTGAAGCACATGATGTTTCAGAAGGTCACCCTATTTGACTACATCTACACTAATAAAAGAGAAACATGCAAATTGGTGTCACTCCACTATGCCCACCAGCCAATCAGAGTGACTATGCAAATTAACTCAACAAAGCTGGCGGTTAATTTGCATATTCAGTCACAGAGCAAAGACTGAAGGCTCTGGCTGGAGTGAAGACTGAAGACTGAAGAGGCTTGGCTTCTCCACTGCGGCCGGACCAAAGGCCTGGGTCCCAGGTTCCAGAGGAAAACCAGTGCCAGCAGCCAGGGGAAGGAAGGCCTATTGCGTGAATCTTTATGCAATGGGCTTCTAATCCATTATAAATCTATTTTTCATTCATTTATTCAAAAAATGTTGATGGAGCTTCAACCATGTTTCAAGCGGAGTGACAGACACTGGACATGGAATAGTGAGGAAAAGCAAGTGTTGTCCTGCTGTTACAGAGTTTATAGTCTCCAGTTAGCATGATGAAAGCCAGTAGACTCATCTCTGGGGACAGAAAGTACAGAGCAGGAGCCCTGTGTTGGAAGGGTGTTCAAACATAGCCAAGGTAGGACAAGTACATGAAATGATTGATGCTAAAAGCCAAAATTACAAATGATAGGTTCCATGTGGAATTCTAAGAGTGACTGAACAATCACCAGATTTGAAGAAATAAGTAATAATTTTACAAGGGATAGGTATTTAAACCAGACCCAAGGAAGGCGAAGAAGTTTGGATAATGAAAAAAAGGATTACCAAATTACATTAAATAGCGAGAAAATGCCTGAAAATTCAAGACTGTCAAGTAACCTTTAATGGGAGCAAAAAGCACTTACTTTAATCTTGTTTTTAAAAGAATGTTTAGGACACAGACTCAAATTTAATCATTCATTTCACTCTTTAGAGAGCTTCTCTTGCTATGTTTTCAACTTGGAAGTATTAGATAAACTCATAACCTATGAAACTGTCTCTCGCAATTTTCTTTTATCATGGAAAATTGTGTTCCTCATCTTAAAGAAGTAGGTAGAGAAACACCTCTTTCAAAACAAACAAACACTTTATATAATCTCAACGGAAGAGTAATTTGGCCTGATCTTTCTAAAAGGTAATTTGGCAGTTAGCATCAAAAGCCTAAGAAAAATGGGCAAATCATCTGGACCATAAAGCTATTTTTAGGAATTTATCTAGGGAAATAATAAAAACATATTCACAAAGATTTTGGTAAAAAATAGTAATTATACTGATATTTGTAAAAGTAAAATAATTTTTAGGCAGCTTAAGTATCCAAAGTCATGGATATATATGTCTAAATAATTTATAATAGAGTCTGATAAAAATGATCTTGAACATTTTATATTTAAAAACATAAAAAATGCTTAAAAGTTGAAAAAATCAGGTTACACACTATGAACAGTATAATATCAAGTATATCAAATATTATGTGTACATAATATATTCAAATGGTGAAAGAAATATTTAAAATGCCAAGACTGGTTATATAACTCTTGCTGGTAGGATTATGAGTGAAATGTGTTCCTTCATTACGCTTTCATGTATTGTTTTAAATTTAACATTTCTACAATAGATATATGTTGGGAAAGATAATCTCATGCATGCACTCTTTTGACTCCAGCTAGGCCACATAAGAATGGATTTGGGCCTGGAACACTTCCTTACCAAGAGCTAGAATCCTCTCAAGCTTAGCACGTGATGTAGAATATCTTTCCTCTTGCAGACTTAACTCATGCTCCTTTGTTCAGCTTACTGGTAAGCATGTGTATCATATGACACTTGGCCTACCCCACTACTATATCTGTGCCCTGCAGAGAAGGGATAGGATCCTTTATTCTGTAGCACAAAGGGGGAGAGGTAACTACCTCGCATCAACCATGCTAATAAATACATAAATATAAATGGTATAAACACACACATTACAAGAGCTACATTTTCAGATTGATGAAGAAACAAGATCCAACTTTATGTTGTCTATAAGAAACCCACTTTAAATGCAGAGACACAGATAAATTAACAGTAAAAAGATAAAAAGGATGCACCTTGCTCATAGTAGCCAAAATAAAGCTGCAGTAGCTGTATTTATATCACACATACAGAATAAGAAATTTGATCAGACATAAAGACAGGCAGCAAATAAAACTAGAGGGTGCAATTATCTAAGAAGTATAATAATACTAATTGTGTAGGCACATAACAACAGAGCTTCAAAAATACATAAAAGAAAAAGTGACAGAACTCACAAATCCACAATTATAGCAGGGTAGAGCAGATAGATAGAGAAATCAGTATTGAAGGCCCAAACAGCAATATCAAACACATTGACATAATTGACATTTATAGAACGCTTCGATTTGCATTGCAAAATACATTCTTTTCAAGTGTATATAGAACATCCACAAAGAGGGATGATATTATGACAATAAATCAAATCTCAACAGATTTAAAAGAATAAGAATCCTAAGGCATGTTTTCAGGGAAAATGGATTTGAATATCAATAACAGAATGATATCTGAAAAAATATCTAAATAGTAGGAAATCAAACAAAACACTTCCAAATACCCCTGGGTAAAACAGAAAATATCAATGAGGGATATCAAAAGGATAAACACATAGATCAATGAAAAAGACTATTGCTGTGTTTAGAAATAATCCTACACAAATAGTCAACTAACATTTGACGAAAATGAAAATGAATTTCAGAATAGACCACCTTTACGACAAATAGTGGTTGGAGAAGTGAACGCCCAGAAAAACATGAACATCAGTATATACTTCAGCTCTTATTTAAAAATTGACTATAAACCTAAATGTAAAAATATAAAGCTCTCAAATTTCTAGAAAAAAATGTGTTAGACCTCATGTTAGGCAAAGATTTTTTAACATATGGTATTTAACATATCACACCAAATGTTATATCTATGAAAAAAATAATAAATTGAGCTTTATCAAAATTATAAAGCTCTACTTTCTGAAAGACACTATTAATAGAATGAAAAAACAAGCCACAAATGGGGAGAAAATATTTGCAAAACACGTTCTAACAAAGGGCCTGTATATACAATATATACAGTACTCTCAGAAAACTCTGCAATAAGAAAACAAACAGCCTAATTTTTAAAAAATGAAAAAAGGTTTGGATAACCAAAAAACCTAGATGGAAAATAAGCATGTTAAAAGATGCTCCACATCATTAATCATTAGGCAAATATTATTTGATAAACATTTATTAGGCTAGCAAACAAACAAAAACCCTAATAAATCAATTTCTGGGAAGATGTAGAGAAACCAGAACTCTTGTGCGCTACTGGTGGAAATGTAAAATGTACAACCACTTAAAAATCACGTTGGCATTTCCCTATAAATTTCACTATATACTTACCATGTGAACCAGCAATCCCAAACCTAGGCATTTAGCTAAAAACTTATGTTGACACAAAAACCTGTACAGGAATATTTATATCAACTATGTTCATTATTATCAAAAACTGGAGATGACCCAGATCTTCTTCCACCAGTGACTAAACCAAATGTGGTTCATACATGTAATAGAATACTACTAAGCAATAAAAAGAAACAAGTATTCATTCAATGCAATAGCATGGATGAATCTTAAGTAAATTTTGCTAATCAAAAAAATCCAGAAACAAAAGGTATGATTTTATTTACATGACTGTCTGGAAAAGGCAAAAGGATAGGAATAGAAAACAGATCAGTGATTGCCAAGGACTGGAGGTGGAGGGTGAAGCTGACAATAGAAGGACAGAAAGGAGAATTTTTGAGATGACAAAATGTTCTATGTCGTTGTTGGGACAGTAAATACACAATTCTCTGAATATGACCACATGCATGAAAATGTACACCACAGGGAGTAAATTCTTCTTTATGTAAATTTTCATAGAACCAGAAATAAAGGGAACACAGAATAAAATACAAATTTTAGTGAACTTAACAGAATTACAAATAAATATAACCACAGTGAAAGGGATGAGGAAAGAAAGAAGTAACCTAATTTAACTTTGAAAAATAGTATGTTGACTGGATACTCTAAGGCTAAAGACATGAACACTGTCTAGGTGGTAAATTTGTTTCTCACAGGAATATGTGTCAGCAATTTCTAAAAGAACTTCGTGTACACTAGAGTTGAAAAATAAGCAAATAACATATAGATTATGAGAGTCATGTTTCTCACTGTTGGAGAATAAGTTACACATTAGAAAGTGGGGAAGGTTAGAATGGGTAGTGTTGGATTAGAATAAGACATACCAATATAAACTTATGGTTTTTACTGCATACAGAGAGATTGGTACAAAACTAAATATGAATGTTGGTAAAAGATACCAATGTCACATTTGAATAGATAACCAAGAAACCTAGATGGAAAATAAGCATGTTAAAAGATGCTCCACATCACTAATCATTAGGCAAATATTATTTGACTGTGACATGTTGCACTGAGAAGGGCACAACATCATTTCTGTGGTGTTCTTGACAAAAATGGATAACCTCAATCTAAGCATTAGAAAAACATTAGACAAATATAAATGGAGAGAAATTTGACAAAATAACTGACTCTTCTTCAAAAGTGTTATGGTCATGAAAGATTGGGAAACTACCACAGAATGAAGGAGACTAAGGAGAAATAACAGCTAATGCAACATGAGATTCTGGATTGAATTCATAGCAGCAAAAGGACAAGTAATGGAAATACTGATGAAATCAGAATAAAGTCTTCAATTAATAGCATTGTGCCAGTGTGCAGTTCTTCATTTTGATACTATCCTTATGTGGAGTGTTAACATTAGAGGAAGATACAGTGAAAGGTATAAGGGAACTCTTAGTACTATTATTCTAACTTCTCCATAAGTCTAAAATTATTTTGAAATAATTTTTTTAAAACTGGGAAGGAAATGACCCCAGGGGACATAGGTTATGTACCCAGAATAGAGACACAGCATTTTTCAGTCACAGCAGCCAGATTTGTAGCTATGTACATGACCTTAAGCATGAAAACTAATGGTCAAGTTCATGATGGATATCAAAGAATTAATAACCAATTCTGTGGCTGAGGTAACCAAAGCATGGCATATGGAGTGAGGGACAATTAGAGGTGAGTGTGTCATGATTTAGCTCAGGAACAAAAAGCATATTGCCAATATGTGGTGTCCTGCAAGGTCTTCACAGGCAGCCATGCTGACTTAATGGGCCACATTCATAACTCAGAACCTGAACTCGGGACTTAATAATCCACTGTGAATTTTATTCCTTCTTTCCTCCTCTAGGAAGGAACACCCTTTCTCTTCAAGCTTCATCTCCCACTTTCTCCAGGCGGGTTTCCCATTACCTTATTATTTTGGTTTGGAAACACAGGGGTCTTTCTGGTCTCCCTTTCTGCTGTATGAAACAGCACTGCTCATAATTCCCTGAATGATTACAGCCACCATTCTGGCAAACCCTGTGTGTGTCACAGGCCAGTAGCTTTGTCATTGTTCTGGTCACCATTCTCTCCACTTAATCCCTCTTGCACGGAATAACTTTACTAAAATGCCACTTATATCTTATTTTTCCACTCTGCAAAGAGCCACAATAATTTCCTGACACCCATTCTGTTGTGAATTATGGATTCCTAATAAAATTTATGAATTCTTCTTTTTTTAATTTTTTTATTTTTAAAATATATTTTATTGATTTTTCACAGAGAGGAAGGGAGAGAGATAGAGAGTTAGAAACATCGATGAGAGAGATACATCGATCAGCTGCCTCCTGCACATCTCCTACTGGGGATGTGCCCGCAACCCAGGTACATGCCCTCGACCGGAATCGAACCTGGGACCTTTCAGTCCGCAGGCCGACGCTCCATCCACTGAGCCAAACCGGTTTCGGCTATGAATTCTTCTTCCTAGCTTACCATAGATCTGTCAACAGAAAGGTTGCTGCCATCAATCCAAGGACAACAGGTATTTCCAACCTGTGGTACAGCAAAAGGAGAGACAATGCAGGTGAACAGTTGGCAAACTGGGAAATGCAGCCTGCTATGGTCACCAAAAGTGGGCTCCTCTGAGACAATGGGGAGGCCCACTGATATAAAGTGCCTATCCTGATCCGTGATTGGTCCATTTTTATGCAAAAGAGGAATCCAAATTTGCACAGTCTGATTGGCCCAAATAGCACTGTCCTTATTGGTCAGAATTGCATATCTTAATTGATTGTTATTGAGCTTCTCTGATTGGTCAGTAAAGATGCAAATGAGGATATAGCTGAGCAGCTCCAATTGGAGGCGTTATGTCTCAGCCCATTGATCAAAATATGACTCCAGGAGCTCCTTTCTAAGGGTTGACTCAGAGAGCAGTTACACAGTGTAGGAGGCTGGCAGCTCAGTTTGTGACTTTCCCCTGAAATGCAGAGCGCATGAGAGGCCTCTGCCAGCAATAGCTGTTAGATTCTGATTGTGAATTTGAGCCCAATTAAGCACAGGAGTTCTTCTTGAGAGGTAGATTTCTTCTAGAGGTCAACAGATCTAACATTATAACTTTACTAAAGGCTCAATGCATGAAATTCATGCAAGAGTAGGCCTTCCTTCCCTCCCCTCGCCCACCCCCACTGCTGGCACCAGCTTCGCCGCAGCCCCAGCTTCATCCAGAAGGTTGTCTAGAAGGACTTCCAGTTAATTAGCATATTACACTTTTATTATTATAGATTCTTTCTTTATGTAAATAAGATTTAATTATAGCAACCATGTAATCTCTGTATCCAATCCTAGCAACCATGTAATCTCTGTATCCAAAAAAACTGCTTCTCTTATCTACACTTCAAAAACTGATAAAGGACTATGAAAAACAAAACAGTATTGTGATGAAGGACTCCAATCCTACCAGCCTGAAAGGCCAAGCTTGTCATACTTACCGTATTTGCCGGCGTATAAGACGATTTTTTGGCCCTGAAAAATATGCCTCCAAGTGGGGGGTCGTCTTATACGCCAAGTACACTTCAGATAGACTGCCCATAGTGCTTGCCCCGTGCCATAGTGGCCTCCCGATGCCCGCCCACTTCATTCCACATACCGTTCAGGCATCAGCAGCGCTGCTGGGTGTATGCTCGGCTGTTATGCGATTTTGCTGTTATGCGATTTTACCACACTCGCAAAATCGCACACAGCCGACCATACACCCAGTATGATAGCGCAAAATCACGAATCGCGATACCATACTGGGTGTATGGTTGGCTGTGTGCGATTTTGCGAGTGTGGTAAATTCGGGTTACCGTATATTTCTTTACATATGCATTGAAGATTCGCGATTTTGCGCTATCATGGTGCCTGTTAGAATGTTGAAGAGCTCGCACTTGCGCACTAGTGAGGTCCCAGGGAGATGCTGATGCAAGGGTGGACTATTTGTTATCTTACTTCTATCATTGACAGTCCCTCTAGGTTGTGGGCTGCTTGCCTGTGTTCCTGAGAAGCATCTACGGTACCAGTCTATAGAGTGTGTTTTCTTTAGTGAATTACCGGTATGTTTACCGGTAATAAACTTGCACTGTTTTATGTATATGTTTGATTACATACAGCCTTGTGACAGTTTTCCTGAATGTCATAAGCATTTGAATATAAATTAAAATGTTAAAATCAAATCTGATATTGTTTTACCTTTTATTTGGTGTGTGGAAGGTGTGCGGAAGAGGGGGTAGTCTTATACGGTGAGTATATAACAAACTCTGTATTTTGAGTGGAAATGTTAGGGGGTCGTCTTATATGCCCAGTCGTCTTATACGCCGGCAAATACGGTAATGCAAAAGGCAGAATGAGCTGACTCCCTGGGTCCCTTTAAATTCTCTTTACTTATCTCCTGATGCAAGTTTTATCATCTACATCACTTACATTGAGTTATTTATTTTCATTTCATTCCATCTAATTATTTCCTGTGTGTACTCTTAGCTCCACAACTAACATATTATGGAAATAAATTTTAATGGATTATAGCTACATATAAAATGCATCCCACATGACAAAAGACATTTGCTTCAGTATCTCAAAAGTCATAATAATCAAATTTGCTAATATAAATTTTCTATAGAAATAAAGTATTTCCAATTATGATTAAAAGTTTTAATTTTTTCATATTGCACAAGTTATGAAAATGCATGACAGAAAAATCATCCTTAGTCCTATCACAGAAAGATAACATTATTAACAAGAAGCTATATATTCAAGACTTTTTCTTATTCACATGTACAAATATTTTTTCATATATGAATATTTTGTAACTTGTTTTTCTCATTAACAACATATTATGAACATCATTCAAAAACAATTCATATGTGCTTGTACACCATTTTTAAATACTACACAGTAATCCATTGTATGGATTACCATAATGAATTTCACCCATTTTTATTATTGAACATTAACCTCTGTCGAGTTTTCTGTATTATTACCAATGTAAAAATGACATCTCTCTAAATGCATCCTTAATCAGTGGTCTGATTAATTCCACAGAAAAGCTTTCTAAAAGGGAAATTACTAAACCAAAAATAACATACATTGCAAGGTTCATGATACAAAGCACGAATTTCTGTTCTTGAAAATTTGTACCAGTTTACATTTTATTAACTGCATGTATGAGTGATCATTGTTATCACACTTTCACTAATAATGAGTGTTACTCTTTTTTGAAAAAGGTCTCATGAGCCTTTTATGTCATTTTTTCCACTAGCACATTTCTCAATGTCATTAGCAGAATTAAGATTTGACTTCAATTCACTGGCCACTTCCCACCCAAGTCTTTAGCTTGGACTTAGAAGAATATATTTTTAGAGATGTAGAGATGCTATCCAGGTAAGTTTTTCACAGACATTTTCTCACCATCCTCACTGTTCTAAGCTGCCATTTCCCAAGCAATCAGGGCAACTTAAGGGGCCTTTCGTTTTTGTGTGTGTTTTTTTAAATTGATTTCAGAGAGGAAGAGAGAGGAAGAGAGAGATAGAAACATCAATGATGAGAGAGAATCATTGATCGGTTGCCTCCTGCACACCACACACTGGGGATCGAGCCCACAACCCGGGCTTGTGCTTTGGCCAAGAATTAAACAGTGACCTGCTAGTTCATAGGTCCATGCTCAACAACTGAGCCATGCTGGCTGGGCGGGGCCTTTCTTTATATTCCTATCCACCTACATAGTCCAGACAAGCTGCCACAGAAGTCCTTCTCCAATGTATGACACACATCAAGTCATATATTATACTGCCCCAAACCATGTCAACAAGAAAAAGCTAAATAAAATGCCCTTTCCAGGGCCTACAAGGTTTTACTTTTTGACCCTAGACCTCTGACACAGGGGTGAATCCAAATTTCATTTATGCAATTTGGTGGGTCCAATTCAATGAAAATAATACAAAGTTAGGTTCAGGGTCTTGCAAGAATTAATGTAAAGAGACCTGATGCTTACATTTGGTAGCTCTGTAGTAAAGTTGCCTCTCCTTGGATCTCACAGCTTATAACTCCCTCCTTTATTCTTCTTCAGTCACACTGGGCTTTTTTTATTCTTCTTAACCTTTGCACTCATTATTGCATCTGCCTGAAATGCTGTTCCTCCAAAACTTCCTGGGGTTGATTCTCCCTATTTTCCAGATCTCAGTTCTACTGTCATCTCTTCAGAGAGGGCTTTCCTGACACACAGTAAAGTACAGCTCCATCCCACCTCCACCAGTTCCTCTCCCCACAGGAATCCTCTTCATCACAATACTGTTTTGTTTTTCATAGTCCTTTATCAGTTTTTGAAGTGTCTTGTTTATTTATTCATTAATTTGTGCACTGTGTCTTCTTGCAGTAGATGCCATGAGAAAAAAGATTGGGTCACCTTTGTGATCTCTATAACCTCAAAAATGTGGGATACATATGTGTGCTCAATCACTATTTATAAGCTATGTGAGTAAAAGAACAAATGATATCTAGGCATGTAGATAGATATCTCCCTCAGATCGGCTATTATTTCTGCTACTTTCTTCAGAAGTTATTCAAACTATCTAGCTAGTTGATGACGGTTTTAGCTCTTTATTCCCACTGACATACTCTATGTGGGTTTTTTTTTTTTCCTCTTTTGCTATTTCTCATTGATTGTATTAGGAATTTTGAAGAGGTGAGAATTAAATGTAGAAACTGAAATGACTATTGGAAAATAGAAAATTCTTGTATAATTTTTAAGTTTTCCATTATTAACTTTAACAAATTAAATTGGAGGCATGATGGAAACAATCTGTAAAGTACCTCTAACAGCAAATTTATTAGGGTGTATAGGACAGCCAGGAGAGTTATACTTCAACAAAATTAACATCTGTCATAATACAGCACTTGGTCTAATCATCTAACTCCTTAAAAATTAGTTCTAAATTTCCCCTCAGAGAATATAGTTTTGTCAAATAATCTGCATTTCCAAACATATCCTATTATAATTACGATTAAATAAAGTGTTCCACCTAGGTTAGTTCACATCCCTCAATAGTGCTGAAAGACAAATTTACCAAAGATTTGGGACAGCAGAAGATCAAATTTTTACTTGCCAGAATAACCCTTGACCTACCTTCCTGCTCCGTGTTAATATTTCCTGTTTGTTATTACGTGGATCAATCACCTCCCTCATTCTACATCTCCAGGAATGTGGTTGATCATTCACAAACTCAGATCTGGAAACTTCTTTAACCTTCTACAAACGTGGTTTCCACCGTACGCGTGTATATGAATCTCCTTCCCTGACACTGAGCAGTAATGTTCTGCAAAGACAGGGCCTTGTTCTGGTTGCCAGAGGACAGCATTAACCTTCTCTTGCTGGCAGTCAATTTTTCACTTTCACAGGACCTAAAATTGATATTTATATAATGTAGATATCCTAAATATTGACCACTTTATTTGTAAGTCCATTTACAGTTCAGTTCTATTTTTGCTGAGTCCTAACTTGTTGCCTCAAAAAAAAATCTTTGACAAGGGTATCTCCTGAAGGCCACTCAATAAATTAGGGGATAATGCCAACAACTCTTTATTGTTCTGTGTGTCTTTTCCTACCCATTGCTATGCTGGTTCCTAGAAGGTTCCCTTAGAATAAGGAGACCAAGAGTAAAGTCTGATTGGCCTTTTCTCATTTTCTCCCAAAGGGTAGTTAGCCCCCAATGTCATCTTTGCTAGAAAGTCTCAGACCCCTCAAAATATCATCATCCTGAAGCACATGCCATATCTTTACATATGATGAGGTTTCTAAGGTGCCATTCAATATTTTCTAACCTTTTTGTATCCGTATCCCTGGTTTTCTGTATTTTAGATTCCCCAGTGAATTTTCTTTGCTTTGTTAATAGCAATTTGTTAGGCCTAACTCCAGACCCAACAAACCAGAATCCTCAGGTAGGGGTGCAGTCACTCATATGTATAAGAGCTCCCCTGATAATTTAAATCAGCTATGATAAAGAAAAACCTTTGGAATATAAGTGCTGTATTTACAAACAACTCCTCCATCTTCAACACAGTATTTCAGTAGGTAATGTGGAGAGTTTGATCACAATTCTCTTCCTAGCCACTTAACTAAATAAATACCTTGGAAATACTGCTATGGGGTCATTTCACCCCCTGATTTTCTTTATTCTCTTATCTTTCTCTGGGTATTTTCCCCACCTCCCACTAAGTGGCAAATTCCTAGGATTTTCTCCCTTATTTTTTGGACATTAAAAGCCCTTATCATGGAAAGTCTTCCCCTTTGCTGCTAGGCCACCATAGTCTACCAATAGGTACTCCAGAATTTACAATTTACAGCTTAACCTAAGTGTTTAACTGCATAAAACATGTATAAAGCCCCTATGCCTCGCTGGTATATGCACAACACTAGATATCCAGCAGAAACTTCATAACTGCGTTGAGAGCAAATCCTTATTCCAATCTATATTCCCTAAATTTCAGGAAACCTTTGATTGACTAATGAGCAAGTTAATAAGATAGGATGGCTGATTTTCTAACTTTTCCCTCTGCATCCACTTTCAAAGGTTTCTACAGGTGTTGGAAAACATTTAAATAGAGCTTATTCTGAATGATCAATATTTATCCAAAGATAGTTGAGACTACAGCTCTACTTCATTTAAAATTAATTACATCAACTATTAAAATAGAGGGTATTATGTCATAATGTTAACAGTGTCTAAGTTAAAGCTTAATGATCTTAGTTCCTTGCCAAACAAAAAACACAGTAGGAGCAAATTCGTGATGGAAATAACAGTGCATTTCTCCTCTTGGTTAAATATTCTGAAATTCACTGACACCATTATCCAAGGTTAGCACCACAGTAAGTAGGCTTTGATGCTTGTTCCAGTTCTCATTTAAATGTGTACCCTGACTGATGGCATTCTGTGACAATACATCTATTATTCAATAGCTAAAAGAAAAGCCAGAACTCAGAACATGCAGATAAAGCACATGAAAAGGCCATGTTACTTGAGCTGTCTCAGTTTCAGCGTGGCGATGTGAGCAGAATTTACAGCATCAACTTGAGATTTATGTCCCTAAAATACTATGATTAACATTAAATGTAAACTCTATCTCTAAACATTGCCAAATGTCACTTGGGGGTGGGGGCACAAATCTCTTCCCATCCTTCCTCCTCCCCACTTCCCTCTGAGATTCATCAGTCTGTTCCATGTTTCCATGCCTGTGCAATGAGTGCCTATGCTTAAATATGTCACTTGGGGGTGGGGGCACAAATCACCCCCAGCTGAGAACCACAGACTTACTTATAGCCTATTTATACATATGAACAGAAAAAGTATTTTATTAAAAGTACATCATACTTTATAAGATATGCTTAAATATGCCAAGTAATAATAAATTATGAGTATTATGTAAATGTTTATGAAAAAATCAGTGATGATGCTGCCAAACCCATTATTAGCAGACAAAATGTTATTAAAATACTAGAGGCTCGGTGCATGGATTTGTGCACCGGTGGGGTCCCCTGGCCTGGCCTGTGCCCTCTTGCAATTTGGGACTCCTTGGGGGATGTCGGAGAGCCATTTTCTGCCAGATCCCCGCAGGCCAAGCTGAGGGACCCCACCAGTGCATGAATCCATGCACTGGGCCTCTAGTATCCATATATGATCTTTGGTTAATCTCTTCCCATCCTCCCTCCTCCCACCTTCCCTCTGAGATTCATCAGTCTGTTCCATGTTTCCATGCCTGTGCAATAAGTGTCTACCCCCCTGGTGGTCAGTGAATATCATAGCTAATGGTTGAACGGTCAGCCAGTCACTTAGGCTTTTACATACTAGTATATAGATCAGTGATTCTCAACCTTCCTAATGCTGCAACCCTTTAATATAGTTCCTCATGCTGTGGTGACCCCCAACCATAAAATTATTTTCGTTGCTACTTCATAACTGTGATTTTGCTACTGTAAACAATATGTAATTATATATGTGTTTTCCGATGGTCTTAGGCGACCCCTGTGAAAGGGTCATTCGACCCCCAAAGGGGTCACGACCCACAGGTTGAGAACAGCTAATATAGATGATTAAAAGTATAACAGGCATATTAAACCAAGCAAAAACTATCAAGCACAATGTTAGGAATGCACACCACTTGAATATTTTTATATGGCCAGGTACTGTATCATCAAAGTTTAAATGCAAAAAAGAAACAGATCATTTTTTCCTAAATTGCTAAAGCAAAAATTGTAATGTCATCAGGTGACACCAATCAAGTGTGTGTGTTTGATATGATCAAGGCTTAATTATTTAACAATGAAGAATGAGAACAATGGCCCAGACTCAAATGTTGTTTTTTTTTTTAATTTCACAGTCATCTCTTGAAGTCCCCATTATTTAATGGCACTCTGTCAGGATAAAAATGTAGCAAAATTTAAAAAATATCATTTCTTCATATTTTACGTTTTATAGTTCTGTTGTTTTGACAGCTAGAGCATACCAGCCATCTGGTTCCTGTGGAGAGGCTTTGGAGTGGTAACAGTTTGGTCCACTGTGAAAATTATCAGGAACTGAAAGCAATGATCAGCTCCCCCACCCTGCAATAGATCGATAGATTGATAAAGAGAGAGAGAGAGAGAGAGAGAGAGAGAGGGAGGGAGAGAGAGAGGACAAACTACACTTCAAGGTCAGGCAAAGGCAAAGCATAGACAAGAAGGGAAGAAGGTTGATACTATATTTTTTACTATTTTACCAGTTACCAAGCTCATTCTTAAGTCTTATTTATTATCTTATTTCTTTATAATTAAAGCTCCATTTTATGTACAATGGTAATTTCTAAATGCCCTCTTATTCCTTTCTCAAACATTTGAAAAAGCCATTTAAAACAGCTAGATAAGTCTGACTCTACTTAACTGTCTTATGTTTAAAAATTGCAATAAAAATCAGGGTAATACATTTAATATTAAATATAATTTTTCTCC
Source organism: Myotis davidii (assembly GCF_000327345.1). Classification (NCBI taxonomy): domain Eukaryota; kingdom Metazoa; phylum Chordata; class Mammalia; order Chiroptera; family Vespertilionidae; genus Myotis; species Myotis davidii. Next base: position 4,318,292 of record NW_006289813.1, on the reverse strand, counting down.
CTGCTCTACAACCACAAAATCAGGGAAGGACCTAGTCACAGATTCTGCCTTGAGTAAGAATTAAATAATATTTGTAAACTAGATACTATATAACAGACCTTTTGCTAAAATCTCCAGATATTATCTTTTTAAATATTAACACAAGGTTAAGAAGAATTGGTCATATTGTAGGAAGTAAACCTGAGTATGGAATGGGGGATCTTTTTGCCTGAGAATATTAATTTAATAGTATTACTCAAGATGGAATACAAGAGGGAGATATGTGGGAGAAGAGGGAATGGAAGAAAATTTAGGAAACTAAAACAATCATGCAATCATCCAAACATGAACTAAAACCTAGAAAAAGAATATACAGAAATTAAAAAGACAGAGAAATGGCATAAATGAGAGATATAAAGATAGGGGAAGATGAAGGCAGTTGAGGAAGAACCTTGAAATAAGCTAGGAGTCAGCTATTCCCATGGGTCTAGTTTACTACAAAGCCAGACTATCCAACATCAGGTGATAAATTCAGAGTAGTTATAAAGTCACAAATAGTTTCATTGCAATTAAGTGCTCTTTATGTATCATAAAGTAGTTAATTTTTCCCATATTACTGATCACCATCATATACTACATATATATGTGGTTTTGTTGCTGTTAACTTCCTTTTTTCCTAGACTATAACTCCTTAAGGTCTGCAACTGTGTCCATTAGCCTTTTCAATGTGACAAATTACTCCTCAACTTTAGTACCTTAAAAATAGCAACTATTGATCGGCTGGTGTTGCTCAGTGGTTGAGTGCTGATCTATGAACCAGGAGGTCACAGTTCGATTCTAGACAGGGCACATGCCTAGTTGCAGGCTAGAACCCTGGAGGCAGGAGGGAACTGGGGGTAGAGGAGGGGTACAGGAGGCAGCCGATCAATGATTTTTTCTCATCATTGATGTTTCTATCTCTCTCTCCCTCTCCCTTCCTCTCTGACATTAATAAAAAATGTTTTTAAATCTCAACTTTGTTCACTGCTACGTCCTAAGTCCTAAGCACCTGGAATAGTGCCTAGCCCATAGGTGTTCCAAAATTGTTATCTGAATGAATGAATGAATGAATGAGTGAATAAATGATCTGCCCACCACTCCTGAACCAGAAGCTATCCAATAAGTTGCCCCTTCTCTGTTGCAAATTTTTACAATATAGTATAGGTTTGCAAAAAACTATATTGCTTGTGAATATTTGCTATTGCAGTCCTGTCTCCAGTGTTCTTTTAAAGTTAAAACTAGCTTTCACAGTTTGATTTCTCTCTTCTTTAGTTCTTGTAAATTCAGACTAATTGCTCCCACAGATCTTGAAGCACACTGTAATTCAGAGAATACTTTTCCTCCTAGGACCTTGGAGAAGTTTCAAAATACTTTCTCATCCGTCTCCACAGCTACATAACAGCATAGGTGAGGTCTGTTGTCTACTCTTTCCTCCCTCCTCCCGCTTTTCTCCCAGCCAGCTGGGTTCCTTTTCTTTATTCAAGGATGAAACCACAACAGAATGACCGCTTGCCAGTGTAAGATAGCTCCTTGAAATCCTGGCCTGGGGAACTTTCTGGAAGGCTGGACAATTGAACGGAAATGACTGAGATAGGATCAGATATTGAAGTGTCTGTGCACCCAGTTCATTTCCCCATTCCTCCCTTTGCCACATAAGCAAAGTGGGTTAGAAAATAGAAGAAAATAACTGAATACTTTAGCCTCATGGATCGAGATTTTCTAGGAATATATACTTTAAGAATCAAACAGGTCCGCTATGATTCTAGATAAGTGGACTTGAAGAGCAAACTGGATTACTTTGTTCTCCACTTGGTCACCTGGTCAGACCCAATCTTCTGGGCTTCCTGTGTCATTCTCAAAATACTGCCTAACACAGTGCTTTTGGTTACAATTCTTGAAAAGCTGTTGTGGTCCTTGGAACTGTGCCCTATCGAAAAAACAACAGGTTCTACTAAAAATATAATGCTTCAGTCATCAGGAAATTGATTCAACCATTGCTCTATGAGGTAGCATTCCTCGTATACCCAAATGATGGATTGTTCAGAGGCGGTGACATGTATCAATACCTTTTCCAGCAGGCCCCTTCTCTCGGGTCTGGAACTTCTAGCAGAGCACAAAGCCTGTCTATAGTTACAGATAACGCTGAAAAAACAAAGGCCCATGGGAAAAGCAACCCTTGGCTTGCCCATTTCCATTATTTACCCAGATCTCCTTGGCTCAAAACCTCATCAGCATCTTGAATTATCTCTGCTCATATCCAGGCACCAAGTCCTGCCAGTTCTTCCTTTGATGTATTTTCCAGAATTGTACTTGTTTTCATTCCTCTGCCAGCAAGCATCCCACCTTCAGTCCTTTATTGTTTCACACCTGCATCACTGAAATCACCTTCAAACTGAACTCCTCTGCTTTCATCATTAATGATTCCCACTGACTACAACTATAGTTCTAGCTATTTCACTTGAAATTATGATTCTTCCATATATGATCGCTAACACTTTTCTCCTACTCCGACCCACTACTATGTGAATCTTCTGCTTTCGCTAAAATAGTTTAATTGGTATTTCCAAAAGAATCTGCTACCTCAAATTTAAATTGTATAGTCTATGAAAACACTTGGCAAAACACAAACATTATATAAGCATGAATTATTCTGTCTTGTACTTACTTTTGGTCATCTGTTGTCATCCTTTAATAATTAAACATATTCGCATTATTCATATGCTCTGCCCCTTAGTCTGCTCAGAACCTTCCTCCTTTTATCTAGTGACCACCAACCCTCAATCCCTTTACTTTATTTATTTTTATATTATTGATTTTTAAAGAGAGAGAGGGAGAGAGAGAGAGAAACATTGATCATCTGCCTCCTGCACACCCCCTACCTGGGATCAAGCCAGCAATCCCAGGATGTGCCCAGACAGGGAATCAAACTAGCAAATTTTCAGTGCACAGGACGACGGTTCAACCAACTGACCCACACGGGCCAGGACAATCTTTTGACTTTAGATGCGTCTTCTCTCTCTTCTCAGAAGCTTTGAATTGACACAAGACATGGAAGTTTTGAACCTGCACCTCTCTCCAGGATCACCACATCCATAATCAACCCAGGCTACCAGTGGTCTAGCACTCCAGACAAAAATTTCATCCCAGGCCCATCTGACCGGAGGAAGGGATCAGGCTGTCGTGGGCACCTCATAAAGCATGTCTGCTTTTTCATACGCCATCATGTGCCCAGAGCTCATTTCTGGATGATCCACACAGCTTTCTCCACCCAATCTTTTCAACCCACCACAGTCCAGAGTGATTTTTGTCCTGTGAATTTTTGTAGTGCCAAACTCTTATGATTTGTCCTATTTAGATCATGGTTATATATTCTGCCATTCATGTTTACTTAGTTTTAGGGGCTTATTTTTGAATAGCCAAGTAGGTTGAAAACTCCTCCTTCCAGGTGACAAGAACATCTTATATTATCTGTAGTCCCATATTTCAACCTTTTTTCAACAACCTAACATGTGATAGCTGCTAACTGATTATCTGGGCTTGTTAGTCACAGTGGAAGTGAATGGTAAGAAGTCCCTCCCTTCATTGGAGTATTGATAGAGATTCAATACTGTAGAGAGTCAAACACCATTGTCCCCTTGGAGAAAGAGATGCAAGCCAAGAAGGGAGCTGCCCAGAATCTAAGATACATGTGCCAATGCATCATTTTACTGAAGGTCAGAGGTGCATTTATGCAACACTTTCAAATTCTCTCAACTCCTCTGCCTTTATTTTTATTATTGGGAAGATACTAATAGTGAAGAAAATAAAGTGAAATAAGCATTGTGAAATAAGTGAAATAAAGAGTTACTTAAAATAGAGTCAGGAGGCTATTAAGTAAGTTAGGCCAAAGCACCAAGGCACATCTCGTGTCTCATTTCCAAAAGCCCTATTGCTAAACCTGTTGCTAAACTCAGCTCAAAACATCCTGGAGCCATAAACATCCTGGAACAACAACCTCTACATGGGCATATATGGACTTTACTTCCTTCCTTATAGGATTCAGCTCCCTCTGAACATATTGGAACTAACCAATCTCTGTTAACCTAGGCAGCAAGACTTCATTTGCATGCAAGAATTACATTGTGTGGGTTTGGCCTTTATCAATCTTGCCTTTCCTGTTCTCTGCAGTGCACAGTTTGGGTTGCTACCTGAATCTGTGTCTCCAGATTGTGATCCTTTGCTCAAATTAATACATTTTTATAGCCTATACCCTTCTTTTGGCTAACAATATGGGTACATATATACTAGTATTACCTGAAGTAGGCAGGTAGGCTCTCTTTTGTGGCCATAATATCCCAATATCCCTAACCTTTGTTTTCCCCCTGGCATTTACCTGAGTTCACCTTGCCTTGCAGCCATCAATCTGATACCAGAAAGCAGAGGAATTAGCAAAGAGAGCATGGGAAACTAGAGGCATTACTGATGATTCCAGTAGGGGAAGAGAGCCAGCATAAGAATTGATTTTAACACAGTAATAGATCGCACACATTGAGCCCCACTATCTGAGATCCACCCAGAAAGGAAAATGCCCCTCCACTTTTAATTTAGTGACAAAGCCCAAACCATTGCTTCGTTTGAATCTGAGGGAAGCCATTTTCTTCTAGTGGGATATTGTGGGGAGACCAAGGAGGGGCCTCAGCACTGTCCACTAGTTTGAAGAGGCAGGATGGGCCTCTGTTGCTTTTGTCAGAGGCTGCATTCCTCTTCTGCAGGTCCCCTGCCTCTTTCATTTTAATTAGACAGATGCCTAAATCTTATCTCTAGGCATCCAGGGACAATGCTTGGTTTCCTGGCTAACCAATCAGATGTGACCTTCTCTTTCCAGAGACAGGATTTTTAAAAAAGAGAAATCACTCATCTGGAATGTTTCCATACTAAAACTAAATTTATTTCTCTAACCATCAGATCCCTGATTTGTATAGCAGGATCTTCTCCTGATAACTGTATTCTTTGACTTCAATTTTAAAATGATGTAAATAAATACAAGTAGACAGTGATTCTGATTAAAATAAAGATACATGTGTCACTAGTATCAGTTTATTGTAGCATTGCCACTGTTAAATTCCTTTATTGTCACAGGGAAGAGTGAAAGCCAATTTTGGTGCATGTATACTTTGCCTTAATTTAAATACTTAAAAAAAAAGCATCAGTCTCTTTTCTACTATGCAGCTCTTTTGCACATATTCCTAATTTCTCTTTTACCTTGGAAATTATAGTCCAATTGGATGCTCCTTCCCTGATCTTGTGTAAATCCTCTAAAACAGGAAGAACAAATGTCCAAAAACTATTGCCATACAGTTCTGTGAGAGACACAAATACCTGGAAGTCTCAAAACTTCAGATGTAATACTTGTTGGCCAAAGCCTAATAGGATGAGGAAATTGAGCAAATTTTGGACTTGAATTATTTTAAATATAGAATTTGTTCTAAAGATTTAGGAAGACAGAAATTTTTTTTTCCCATATAGCTCTACTTAAATTATTGTTAGAAAAAGAACAAAATTTTTGAGTGAATAATTGTTGGACAGGATAAGTCTACCTTATTTTCTCCCCCATTATCCCATCAGCATTACATGTATAGACAGACCATCCACTGAGTTCCCAGAGTTTTCATACTCTCTCTGTCTAACTGGTTATGATGCTTACTCTCAACTTAGGTTACAGAAAAATATATCAAGTGGGGGCTTTTTTTCCAGTTTAACAAACAATAAATGGCTTCAAGTGACAGAGCTGTCTTTTCATCTTCTTAAACACAAGTGACCTTTTCATTACCAACTTTTGCAACACGGTTCTCAAAACAGCAACGCAAACATTCAAAAGGTACAGTTGAAGGGAGAGGGGAGTAAGAATACATAGCTTTGTGCAATTGCTGGAAAACAAAACAGGCATTCATCAAAAGCTGTGGTACATTTACACAGTGGAATAGTATGCCGCTATAAAAAAAAAAAGGATCTTTTACCCTTTGAGACAGCATGGATGGGCCCGAAGATTATTATGCTAAGTGAAATAAGCTACTCAGAGAAAGATAAATATCACTTATATATGGAATCTAATGAACCAAATGAAATATGAACAAAATAGGTCCAGAGACAGGGAAGCATGGAACAGACTGACAGATCTCAGAGGGAAGGGAGGGAGGGGGCAGGAAGAGGTTAACCAAATAACTTATATGCATATATGCGTAGTTCTTGGACACAGACAATAGTGTGATGAAGGCCTGGGATGGGGTGAGAGCCAGCTGGTGGAGGGGGTCAAAGGGGGGGGAAATAGGAGACATCATAATACTCTCAACAATAAATGTAACTTTTAAAATATTAGAGGCTGGATCTAACTATAACAAACTTCTTGATCCCGGTCAGGTCACATGGATAAAAATTTACATTCAAACGGAGCACCAAAATAACTTCCCTTCTGGAGGATAGATTTTAACCTCTTAGCAGGAGTGGCAAGGCTGAAAGAATAACTTTGGGGGGCAGGAGGCTGGAAGCTTGGAGTACTCCACAAATTTAAAGGGAAAGAAGTCAGTTTCTCTGAGACCTGTGGTGAAAAACAGGCCAGGGAGCAAATGTAACTTTGTACAAGGCTCTCAGAGACTCCCCAGAGACGAGCACCCCAAGCTAGGCTTTAGGGCCCCATTATTTGAGGTAACCGCCTCTGAAATCACAGACAGGGATAAATCTATCTGGGCCCCATCGGCTAAAAGCCCAGAATTCCTTTTTGGAAACCAAGGTTCTGGTAACTTTGTGTCCTGGATGGCCTGCAGGACAAACCCTGCATAGTGTTAGGACGCGCTTCCCAGAGCTATTCCCTTATGCAAAAAGGACCAGGGTGGTGAATTAGGGGGAAAGAG
>NW_006289813.1:4299313-4311358 GCF_000327345.1 Myotis davidii | reverse complement strand
GGGATAAAAATTACCCATTTCAGGTGCCTTGGGGAATGTCCGCGGGAGCCCGGACGCACACTCAGGCCCCTCCCTCTTTGCTGCCGAACCACGCCACCCTGGCGCCTTCCGGGTCTTTCCGGCACCAGAGCCTATTGGGACCCCAGGGCGCGGCCGTGGCCGACCTAACTGTGGTCTAGCGGCGCTTCCGCGCGTCCTGGGGCCTTGGCGCGGGGAGGGACCCAGTCCGGATCCGCTGCGCCTGGTGCGCTAGGCGTCTCCAGCGCACACCGCGGCGGGCGGGCGCCTCCCGCAGTAGGGAAGCCGCGAAGCTTGTCCCTCTGGACTCGCCTGCATCCGGACGGAAAGAAGTCCGCGCTCCCTCCCTCCGAGTGTCAGTTTCTTTGGTGAGTGCCGACGCCAGGGCCAGCGCGGGTAAAATGGTGCCGCACCCTCCCACTGGCCGAGCCTTGTACTTGCAAATCCGCTGTGAGACAGCTCTGGCCGCTTGTTTTGAATGCAAGAAAGCGAAGCATGGGCCGTGCTCGGGAGTGTTACTGTGCGAGTTTACAGGGAGAGGTGGGGATCCCCAGGGACACCACAGCCACAGCGAAAAGCAAGCCCTCCCTCCTTTCCCGCCGAGGAAACTGTGCCTAGGGTCGAGCGAGGGCTTCAATGGAGCTGGGAAAGGAAAGAAGGGATGAGACGGGGAAAAAGTGAACGTTTCCTGGACAGGAGAGCCAGGAATTGGGACGGGGTTAGGAAAGGAGCAAAGTCCTTGAAACTTAAGTCCAAATTCCAGCAGCGGGGCGAGCAGGTGGGAACCTTACAGTTGGAACGGCGGCAGCTGGGTGTAGTTGATTTTACGTGTGGATTTTTTGCCTTGAACGGCTGAGTCTTAAAGTTTCGCCGCGAAAATTTGGGGAGCATATGTGGGAGGCGATTGCTGGGACAAAACATTCTGAGGCCAAAGTTAGAGCCAGGGTCGCTTCTTCAGACCCGGAAGTTTCCCGCACCCTCTTGCCCCGCTTTTGAGAGGAGGGAGTGCTGGGGGGGGGAGGGGGCGAGGCCTGGAAGCCGCAGGCGGAGCCACTGAGAAAGAGAAAAAGCAGCAAGTTATCTTAAGTATTGATTCCAGAGGGTTGCGCGAGGCAACGTGGCTGGGGCGGGCCTACTGGGCGGCTGCTCCTCCATCATCATCCGCGGCAGAACTTGCACTTGATGATCTTCTTAAAGGCGTTTTGGAAGTCCTTGTTGAAGTAGGCGTAAATGACAGGGTTGAGCAGGGAGTTGGCGTAGCCGAGCCAGTTTATTATGGCGCCCAACAGACTGGGCATGTGGCAGCTGTTCTGGCAGAAGGGCAGGACCAGGGCCACGATGAAGAAGGGCAGCCAGCAGAGGATGAAGGTGCCCATAATGATGCCCAGTGTCTTCACCGTCTTCCTCTCGCGGGCCAGAGCCATTTTGCGCTTCGCCTCGGCGTTGCGCTCATTTTTGTTCTCCAAGGAGGTGGGAGCGCAGGGGACAGAACCCGCCTCACAGGGCAAAGGCAGGTGCTCTTTGGAGTGGCCCATCAGGTGCACTTCGATCACCTCCAGGGCTGCGCCATCCTCGCCCTGTCGCACAGCTCCATTGGCGCACTGACTGCCCCCGGCCTTATTCCCCACGCCCTGCCCCCATCCTCTGCTCTCCGGCTCTCCATTTATGCTCTTCCTGGGCTGCAGGGCTGGCGACGCCCCAAAGGGGGTGTCCGCTCTCTTCTTCACCTTCTTCACTGTCTTGCGGATGCGAAAGCGCGCGGCCCGAAAAATGCGCCCATACAGAACTAGCATGAGTAGCAGCGGGATGTAGAAAGCGCCGAAAGTGGAGTAGATGGTGTAGCCATGGTCCTTGCTGATGGTACACGCGTCGGGGTTCGAGCGGTCTTCGGGGGTGCGCCAGCCCAGCATGGGCGGGATGGAGATCAGGAAGCCAATGAGCCAAGTGAGCGAGATGAGCGCCGCGGCACGCCGGGGCGTCCTCTTGTTCAGGTAGTCGATGGGGTCCGTGATGGCCCAGTACCTGTCCAGCGCGATGGCGCACAGGTGCAGGATGGACGAGGTGCAACACAACACATCGAGGGAAATGAACAGGTCACAGGTGACCTGTCCCAGCGTCCACTTGTTGAGCACCTGGTACAGCGCGGCCATGGGCAGCACCAGCACCGACACCATGAGGTCGGTGACTGCCAGCGAGCCGATCAGATAGTTGGCCACGTTCTGCAGGGAGCGCTCCAGGGCAATGGCAGCAACTACGCACGCGTTTCCCAGCACCGCGCTGAGGATAAGGGTGCCCAGCAGCAGAGAGGTGACCACTTGGTAGCTGAAGGTCACGTCGGAGATGCCAGTAGCATTGCCGTTTGTCCCGAAGGGACCTTCGGAGGACGTAGTGTTGTTGCCTTGTCGGGGGCTGAGCACATCCATGCCTGCGCGCCAGGCAGGGGAGGGGGAGGGAGAACGAGCTGCGGGAGGATCCCTGGCCCCTCCCCCTGGGGTCGCAGCCCCTTTCTCCGGGGAGTTTCGGGGGAGGGGATGCAGGGGTTCAAGCAGAAAGTTCTTACTGCTCAGGCGAAGGCATCTCGGAGGAACAGCTTCTAGGGCTCGGTGGGCTCCCTGGGTCCAGCGCGTTCAGGAACTCTAGGTGGGAAACGAGTTGTCCGGAGAACGGCTCCGAGGTCTCAGGGCGACAGAGAAGTGGCCGGAACGCCTGTCTCTCGCTGTTCATTTTACTTTGCCGCTGCCCAACTGCTGCCGGAGCCGAAGTCTCCCCACCAGCAAATAGTCTCCAATCCTAGAAGTGTCTGGAATATTGAAACCCCATCCTCCACGGTCATTCTGTGACCCTCCTCTCCTTGATTCTCTCCCTCCCTCCCTCCCTCCCTCCCTCCCACTCTTCTCTTTTTTAAAGCCCCCCCCTTCCACTCGCCTTCTCTCCACTAGCCTTCCCTTTCAGTTTCCCTCTCCCTTCTCTCACCCTTTCTTTATCCCTCTGTGTCGCTCAGACAGCCAGTCTCCCTCCCTCCCACGCTAACCCTCCCCTCCTAACACTTTCCCAACCCCGAGTGTCTCTTTCCTCTGGGTGCCCGCCCTCCTCTGCCTCTAGCTCAGCAACTTAGCGTTCAAGCCTTTTTTGTCCCCACACTTAGAACCCGCTTGCATACACTTGATCTCCTGGTCAGACCGACATTGCAACAAATACCTTTGCCTCCCACCCAGCCAAACTCGAGGGGAAAATTCTAGCTATCCATTGCTTTATATTTCTGTCAAATTCTTAAGTAGAGTCGGCATCATATAGTGGCAGTTGGAAATAAGGAAAGGAGACACTAGAAGTCTGGTGGGAGGGGGGGCGGTGGACAACCCTAGGTCAGTATGTAAATTGTGGTAAATTGATGGAATGAAAATGGTGTGTCAGGATTTTACAGACCACCCCATCCATCATTTTACATTCGACTCCCTTGGGGAGGATGTTGCCTGTGACCTTCTTTAACCTTGGGGAACTGGGGGAGAAAGGAGTATAAAGTTCCTGTCAAAAGACAAATAGCTACATTTCCAAAGGAAAACACTCAATTCGGTATGTATTTAGAACACGCTTACACAAGCCTTCCCATCATCATTTACCGTTTTTCTTTCTTCTTAATTATTGTTCAGTATTATAGATGTCCCCTATCCCCCCCCCCCTACTCCCTCTCTACCTATCCCCTGCCCCACCCCAGGCCTTCCCCACGCTATTGGCTGTATTCGTGGGCTATGCATATATGCATATATTTTCTTTGGTTAATCTCCCCTCCAACCTCCACCCCCACTTCTGAGATCTGCCAGCCTGTCCCATGTGTACATGTCTCTGGACCTAAATTCAGTGAACATTGCCATTCCCCATAGCTTTGTGGTGCGTAAATTTAGGGAAGGGACTCTTGCCTATGTGTTGCAACGAGTTCGGGCATTTTATACGGCTTTTTGCTTTTCTTACCAGAAAGAAATCTCTAAAGGAGAATTTAGTGGAATCCCTGGTCGCTGGCCCCTGAGTTTCTCTTAAACTCAGAAACTGGATTCAGCACCTGGGACAGCTCTAGGCAATCAGGACTTATGCCGCCACCTTCTGGCAAATGCTTTAGAGCGCCATCTAGGAGCCTTTGTCATGCAAAAATTAAGCAGGTATTGAAATCCCTTAACTTCAAGAAAGAGAGAAAAAATGGTTATTAAAAGAAAAGTAACATGGAGTCATGTATTTTTATCCTATTTCCTTAAAAAAATTAGTCTTCTCTTTTGCTCTTAATCATATATACCAAGCTTATAGACTCTAGCTCGTTTTGAAAGCCTGCAGCATCTGTCATTCACAAGTTTTCTCTAGGAATGAGATCTTAGTAGACTTAAGCAAACACTTTCTCACCTTCATCTGTGTTGGTTTTGTTCCAACAAAGCCTGCACTCTGTGACTCACACGTTTGCACACATTCACCAACGGGGGGAAGAGGGGCAACATTGGATTTTCCAAATGAGGATGACTTCACATAGAAAACAAAGAGGCCGCTATTGGTTGGTTCTAAGCTATTTCCTTTACCAAGGAAACCATATTTAATCGCATTTGAACATGGGTAAAGAATTATATTCCTAAACCCTAAATAGATATGTAAATAACAAATTCACTTATACATTCTGATAGCATGACTGAAATAAAGGAAAAGTACAGAATGCAATCCCAAAAGCAGATGACTCCAGATAACATGCACAGATTCACTCCAGATAGCAATAGTCTTAATATTATTTTCAAATTTGAGCTCTGAGTTTCATAGCTTTCAATTCTTTAAGACCAAGCAAAAGACCAATCACCAAATCATCAAAGAAAATCTAATTGTGCCAATGCATACAGCACAGGGCAATGTGTTTGGAGAAGGATTGTTCTACAGTGCAGTGCTGGGCAGTTTCCACTTAATCACTTCAGCATGCTGCAATAAGGAACCTGACATTTGTAATGATTCATGGCATTGAAAAAACAGATGAGGATACATGGTGATTCCGGCTATGGACTCTGAAGATTCTTTTAAAATTTTGTGAAGGTTCTCATTCCCCTTTTTAAAATTTCCTAACAAGCACAGAACTAAATAACTTTGTTAAAATATAGTTGCATGTCCAAAGATTATAATAGCAAAATAATTAAAATCTGGATTCTCCGCCGAAACCGGTTTGGCTCAGTGGATAGAGCGTCAGCCTGCGGACTGAGAGGTCCGGGTTCGATTCCAGTCAAGGGCATGTACCTGGGTTGTGGGCACATCCCCGGTGGGGGATGTGCAAGAGGCAGCTGATCGATGTTTCTCTCTCATCGGTGTTTCTAACTCTATCTCTCTCCCTTCCTCTCTGTGAAAAATCAATAAAATATATTTTAAAAAAAAATCTGGATTCTCCAAAGATAAAACTCTGGAAATATAACTGATAAATATAAACAAAGAGTAAAATAAATTTAAATTTTAAAAAGTAAATATATACATATTTGTATACATACAGGGGCATATTTGAATAGGAATTATATCAGATTTAGCACATATAAATAAATATATGCCAGTAAATATGTCAGTCAGTAATTATGCATTCTTCTATTGGATCCCAAATGGTTTAATAACTGACAGTTTTTTTTAAGAATGCTAAAATTTTGAAGTTAATATTTATGAGGACTGGCATTTGCTATTCTACTTTAATATTTTATGATGCAGCATTCTTACTCAGGTTAGAAAAATGTTCATGTTCATGTATTCCTTCAAAATAATGTACACAATATTTCAAACATTTCATTTTTTAAAATGTATAACAAGTTTTTTAGGCATCCTGATGAACACCAGGAAGAAAGCAGACGTATAACAGGATATGCAGCATTAATTATGCTTTCATACCAAATCTAGTGACTAATAATTATGTATAACATGTTGAATGATTCTGTGATATATATTAAAAGCAGAATGATGTTGCATTTCACCATGTTCACACTTTGCCAAGTCTGCCATGTTAACCCTTAAAAATAAAGAAACATATATAAAAAAATGGTGCAAGCCAAAGATTCTGGATAAAGAGTTAGACTCTGGTTCTTTAAGGCCTCTGAAATCAGCCTAAAGAAAAAGCGAGCCTTAAAGCAGATATTATGATGACATCATTTGCAAACAATACTCCCAGTCCTTCTGCTTTTATTTCTTGTTTGAATTTACTAGATGCAAGTATGAACTTGTCAGTTATGGATCTAGAGTATGATACATCATCCATCATATGAAATTTCTCTAATGTAGTTTATGGGAGATAAAGATTTTTAACATTTTTACAGGAAATTTGATGTAAGCCCAGAATTTCAATGTAGTTCTCTGTTTAGGGACATGGAGATAAAAAGATATTAGGCTGAAGTTTTGCTAACTGTCCTATCATTACTGAAGTCTCAGGAATGGTTGGGGTTTCTCAGTAACTGATATGTTTATCCATAATCCCCAAATGATGGCTAATTCGTTAATGAGTCAGTAACCTATATAGTAAAGAGTAGAAATTTTACTTAGGAGATTACAAGAGTGATTTAAAAGCCCCTATTTAAAAAGATTTTACTTTTCTTCAAGTAATTTGATTAGGATAGGTTATTTTTTTAAACTCAAAATACCATTCTGAATTTAATTCTCCTCAATCCTCAAAAGCTAAAGTAATAGAGCAAATATAGTTTTACCAGCACTGTGAAATTTTACTGGAATTCACCAGGAAAAGAAACTTTAAAGAGAAATGTTTGCTTAAATAATTTAGGAAATGCAGTCGTCTGATTACCAATGAGAATTAACTGGTCATTTAAAAGAAATGCAAGCAAAATGCCAGAGAATAAATTCTCCTTTAAACCTAAACATGCTTTTTTTATGTGTGTGTGTGTGTGTGTGTGTGTCTAATCCTCACTATCCACTTTGCTTGAAAAGAAACTTTAAAGAGAAATGTTTGCTTAAATAATTTAGGAAATGCAGTCGTCTGATTACCAATGAGAATTAACTGGTCATTTAAAAGAAATGCAAGCAAAATGCCAGAGAATAAATTCTCCTTTAAACCTAAACATGCTTTGTGTGTGTGTGTGTGTGTGTGTGTCTGTGTCTAATCCTCACTATCCACTTTGCTCTGATGATACCATTCCTTCACTGCTCTTTCTACTCGGTCAGGCACTTCTCAGAGGCTCATGAGCGAAATACAAACAGTGGAAGCCTCAGTCTCTGCTTCTGAGAACCTTAACAATGGCTTCGTTCAGTTAACACACATGCTAAAAACAGCAGGTAGACAGTGAAAGCAGTTTAGCAATGTGTTCACTATGTGTGTGACCTTGGGCAGGTTATTTAACCCTTTTGTTTTCTCAGTTGTAAGTGGGTGTGATAATAGACTTGTGAAGATTAAATGATTTAATCCACTGCTGTCCCATAATAAATACCGAATAAGGTTAATCAATAATAGAAGTAATAGTGATACAGAGTAATAATTATTCTCTCTCTACTGATAATTTCTGAGAAATGTAGAGAAAGAATTATGTGGGCTTAAAGGAAAGAGCCAGAGCCTAAAAAGAAAACAATTAAGGCCCTTTCAAGGGAGGATTTATTATGAAAACAATTTGCACATGAATATGACATTCTCCCTCTTTCTTTTTTTTTTTAAATATATTTTATTGGTATTTTACAGAGAGGAAGGGAGAGAGATAGATAGTTAGAAACATCGATGAGAGAGAAACATCGATCAGCTGCCTCCTGCACATCTCCTACTGGGGATGTGCCCGCAGCCCAGGTACATGCCCTTGACCGGAATCGAACCCGGGACCTTTCGGTCCGCAGGCCAATGCTCTATCCACTGAGCCAAACCGGTTTCGGCAACATTCTCCCTGTTTCTTATAGTATTTGAAAAACTTTCAATTTTCTAGGCAATTCTGAGTATAAGACCAGTGAAAAAAGATGTAACCTCTGCATTCTGGGTTAATACAATTATATAGGTTTTATGTGGTGGAATAGGTGGATGTTACACTCACCTCCTCCCAGGACCAAACTGGAACTTCTTGACTTAAAGCAGAAATCACTAAGGGGTGGGGGGGGGAGAAAGAATGTGTCAACAAAGGTTTAATAATCAGTATTGGATAGGAGTCAGCCCTTTTTTCTAGGAGCGCAACCATTTTAGCTCCTAGAAAAGCATAAAATAAATAATTGTATAAAATAAATAATTGAAATTCATAGATTCCCAATAAAATGTTTAAAAGTACAGTAAAACCCAAAAGGTAGTTGCCAGAAGCCAATTCCAGCATGTCATAATTGCAAGAGTTTCATCAAAAGGTTGATGGAACTTGGGGACTCAACAAGGGCTGAGTCACATATGTTGTCCCCTGTTGGAAATGGCTGAGGGCATTTCCCCAAACCTGAAAAGGGATGATTGCTTGCTGCCAGACAGCTCAGGGCATCTTAATCTACATGTTATTGCCTCCTACTGGCCAAACACCTGAACAGCCATAGGCTAATTCCCCCATTCTGGCAATGGACTGTGTATACAAAACCCTACCCTTTGAAGTGTATATCTCCACCTCACCTCAGGACAATTTGTGTTAATAAAAAGCATGGGGTCCTGAGATCGTAGTTTCTTAAGCTAAGCTCCTCTGACCCCCAAAAGCCTTTCAAAATTATGCTTGTCTCTGGACTCTTTATTAAGTTACATACAGCCTTTCCCCACATTGCTGAACGCTTCTTGATGCCAGAATAAGAACCCCGACAGGTAGTATTTCTGTTGTAGGTAATTATCAGATGATAGTGATTATAGTTATATAGTGTTAATAAGTGTTACTTTCCTAGCCCCAATTCCTCTACACTGACACTTTCTGACAATATGGTTATGGCTCACTTCTAAAAGGATAAGACCATAGTGGAGGTGAAAAAAATGTCTGAAATGTTAGCTTTAATATTTTCTGTTAATCTACATATAGTTGGAAATTAAACCTGGTCTTATTAATTACTTGAAGCAAAATTTACTGTATTTAATTTAATAATAGTTGAAGGGAAATGCCTACATTTGTATTAGCTTTCGCAAGTAACACTTTTGTTATGCAACTGAAAGCAATACTCAATGCATTATTTTAATCTTGTTTTAAAACATGCTGCTTATATAAAAGCAACAATTATGATTACAAAATACCAGTCTGTAACTGTTGGGCCTATTGAAGCAGTAATGTGTCAATGGGGAATAGTGGCTCCGGGCCAAGAGTTCTGGATTCAAATGACTACTCTGCCATTTACTAGCATTATAATTTTCCTTAATTTTTTTTTCATTTTATTATGCAGTATACATGAATTACCAAAAATTTAAAGAATAATATGGTGCTTGTACGTTTTTTAAATGCATTTAGTGCAATGAGAAAATAGAATTCTCTACTCTGCCAAACCACTACCTACATGCAGCTATCTGACCTGGGAAACTATTGTCACTCAGTCATTCAAGGTCCCAACTAATGAGAAGGCAGGCAGAGAGAGAGGGCAATATGGTGTCCTAGGTCAAAGCCCAGCCTTCCTGAAAACATGCCCTGAGGGATGCCTGGATCATTCTTAGTCATCATGTTTTTAAAATGTAGCCTCTAGTCCACGTTGGCGGATCCTGACTACTACCTGAATTATCTGTTTGATAACTTCCTCAACATCCCCTTTCTGACTTTCTGTCAGCCGATATAGCAGATACTTCAAAATGGTGAGGGACTGCAGAATCCTTCTAACCCAAACTTACTTAGCTTTCAGAAAGGAAACGGACAGTCCTCAGAGTTCAGTGGTTTGCCCAAGATCACACAATGGGTGCCTCATATTTCCCTCCCTGCATTTGTTAAAGGCCCCCTAACATGATCATCCAGGCTTAAGACTAAACTGCAGCCAGCTCCAATGGAAAATTTCCAGAGAACTTGAAACAGATGAAAGAAGTTGAAGTTTGTGTTCAATAATCTATTCCTTCCTTGCTTCCTCTCTTCATTCATTTGTACAATAAGCACATATGTCTTCTAATGAGTCTGGCAGCATGACATCGACTAAAACCATAAAGATGGAAAGACAGAGTCCTTGCCTTGACTCATTCACTGAAGCATGTTCCCCAGCCACCCTCGGGGAAGCCTCATTGGGAATGGGGACGGTCCTGGCCCAGTCACTCATTTTTCCATCAGTGACTGTATTTATTGAGTACTTTCTATTTTTTTCTAGGCTTTTGGTATATAATGATGAAGGAGACATAGACATATCCCTGCATTCAAGGACCTTATACAGAAATTAGTAGGGAAAACTATAAACAGGTAAGCAAGTAAATGAATACATGAGATAGTTTTGGGTGCTGATATTGGCATGAGGAAGACAAAATTGAGTGACCTGGTTGGTGGAGTAATTGGAGGC
Organism: Myotis davidii; assembly: GCF_000327345.1. Classification (NCBI taxonomy): domain Eukaryota; kingdom Metazoa; phylum Chordata; class Mammalia; order Chiroptera; family Vespertilionidae; genus Myotis; species Myotis davidii. Next base: position 4,300,957 of record NW_006289813.1, on the reverse strand, counting down.
ATCTACTCTTATGGAATTGGTGTCCCAAGTAGATTCTGGGAAAGGATCGGGGTGTTTATCTAAGGCATCCCTTGAGATAAACTTTAACCGTGCAGGTGTTGGGACATTCAAGTAGTTGCTAGCAAAGAGGCTACTCTAAGCAAGCAGGACCAAGGGCAGGCCTAGGATATAAGAGACCAGAAGCTTTAATTTCAATTTTAAGCATACGCAAAATGAACATACAGCACATATTATGGGCCTCAGGAAGTTCACTTAGAAATACGAAGAGAGAGAGAGAATATCTCCATATACGTTGTTTTCTGGTAATAAAATCTAATTAAATGTGATTGTAGATCTCTCCATACATCCATGCCACCATATCATTGCTTACAATTCCCTCAACCTGGCAAATTCATCCTCATCATCTGCACCAAAGAAAATTCCTACCTGAAACACAAAACAATGCCCACACCCAAGCCTTTAATAACTACACAGTAGTTCTCTACTTTAGTTTGAAATTCACCTAGCTAGCTTTTAAAGTAGACCGGTACCACCCCAAAACAATTAAATAAGAATTTCTAAAAGCCCACCAATGACAGCAGAATGTGTTACAAACAAGAAATTCTTTATAGTGGCCTACCATGGAAAGTAAATGAGTAATTACCTCCTTGACCTTGTACTTAATGAGAAAAACTGCATAGCAAATTTGCTTTGGTTCTGGCTGGGCTCAAAGTCTATACAGAAATAGACATCTCAGTGAGTCCTTTTCACCTTTTCATTGAGAAAAGAGAAAATGGTATGAAAATATTGCATAGAGAACACATTTAAGTAGCTGTCAAACCTGAATGTGCATAACAATCACTTGAAGACTTTGTTAAATGCAGACCCCCAGGCCCAGCCACTGGGGATTCTGATGGAGTAGCCCCAGGGGCCTGTATATTTGAACAAAGTCCCCTGTATGATTCTGATGCTGGTGTTCCATGGGCCAATGGGAAAGAGGAGTTTACTAAAAGATGCCCCTTTTTGAAATGCATACATGCCTCTTCCTGATTCTTACACAAGCCCAAGGGCCCTTTGACCGCGTTTTAGAGGAAATAGAATTAAGAAAATGTAAATCTGGAGGCAAATTTCAAATAGCACAACAGTCATGACAGCTGAAGCCAAAGGACAGCAGAGAGAAAAGAAGCTCGGGCAGCAACTGGAGGCAGCCAGGAGCTGAGCGCTCTGGCACTAGGAAAGCACGCAGGTGGGGAAGGCAGATCTGGGTGAGAGGAAAGAAACCTGCTAGCAACAAGAGCAGATTCTCTGTGGTGAGCAGGCTGCAGAGTAAGGTCCCAGCTGCTCGCCTAGACGTCAGATGTAATAATCCTGCCCTTCTTAGATGCAAGCTCCTCTAATCAAGCTGTGAAAAATATGCTAGCTGTGGCCTGCTATTGTCTGCATAAGGCTAATTTGGTCCTACCCTGGGGCTTCCATTCTCACATCCCTGTCAGAAACAAACTGCTTCAAGTGTAGGAAATGTGAGCCTCAGTAAGTTCACTTAGAAATACGTAGAGGCTTCTCTGTGAGGCAGAGATGGGGGCAGCAACCAGCAGCCTAGCTTCTCCAGCAAAGCCCTGGGATAGACTGTGGCTTTCCAACACCCATTCTCTCCATTCGGAGTCA
>NW_006289813.1:4280298-4299300 GCF_000327345.1 Myotis davidii | reverse complement strand
GAAGTAACAGAATAGAACACAAAGTGCAATAACCCATAGGGGGCCAAATGCATAATAACTATGGACTCCTTCCTTCCTGATCTCATTTGTTTATTCACCATTTTTTTCTTTTCATTCTAAAAATATTTTAAAGCATTTATTATGTGTGTTTTAGCTTAGTTCCCTCAAATGCGGAATCTGGGACAAAGAATATTGGGTACAAGTCATGTCTTTGGAAGTGGATTCCAAGAAAAGAAGTGAGGAGGTGGAGAGAGGGGGAAGGGAAAGAAGAAACGCCCATGAGCATACAGCACATGGAGGACCTCACCATGTCTCCTAAAGCATGGCGGGTGGAGCAGTTATCTGAGGGCGCCAGTCCACCCTGGTGGAAGGTTACCTGTGGTTGTTAACCTCCTCCACTCTGCTAAGCTCCACATACCCACAGGCTAAGGTCGCTGGACCCCTCACCTCCTTCCAGTGTCCAGGGTCATGGAGGAATCCAGGGCAAAGAGCACGATGATGAAAGGCTGTCAGCTGAAGTGGGTTGAGCTTGCATGACTGCTCCCTGCTGCCCTAGAGAAGCTCCGCTCAGAGGGGAGGCCAAGAGAGTGTTGTTGGAGGTTGGTGTGTGTCTACTACAGTATGTCAGGCTCTGCTAAGCTACAGAAGTGAATAGATTACGTTCTCCACCTTCTAAGAGTTCTTTGTCTGGTAAGGGAGAGAAACGTTAAGCTACGGTACCATTCATTATGAAATCTGCCATAGTAATGATATATAAAAAGCTTTATCAGAAAAAGGAGTGGAATACATTAATTGGAAGAGAGGAGATAAGAAGAAAGGAAAGGAGCAAAAAGGAGAATTGAGAGAACTTCTCATAAATGTAAGCTGAACCTGGAAGGATGAGTCTTCTCTGTGAGCACGAAAACAGTAAAAGAAATGTGTGTTCATTGATAAGAACAAGTACATCCTGGAAATGGTGCTGAACAAAGTGTGACTGAACATGGTGCTTATGTGAAAGAAGCGAGAAGATGAAGCTAAACATCTTTACCCTGAAGGTGTACTGGGCTGCATATCTGGCACTTCGGCCAGACGGGGCGCGCTGTGCTGTCTGTCCCTAAAACACATAGATAGGAAGGTACTGACATCAGGTCAGGCCTTGAGATACGGTCTCATGGCCCCTTCTCCATATGCTATACTCTCTGTTCCTAAAACACATAGATAGGAAGGTAATGATGCTATACTGTGTCTGGAACTAATTGTGTAAACAAGGCTTTGTAACTTGGTGGTTTTTGCAAATAAAAATGCTGTACATCCGGCAGTCAGGGCTGCAGTTCAGCCTTTGCTTCAGCAGGGTGCTGTGACTGTGGTCAGCTGGCCAGCTTAATAAAGGCTCTTAAATTTAAATTCTGAGTTGGTGGTCTATCTCGCTGAAGTGAACCCATAACATTTGGAGGCCACATCGAGATACCCGGCTGGGGTGAGAGGGACCCCTTATTTAGGGCAAGAGGCTCTCCCCCAGCAGGGGTGAGAGGGACCCCCTATTTAAGGCAGGAGGTTCTCCCCCATTTATCACCGGGCACGCAGTGAGATACCCCACATCCCTGTGGGAAATGACTACCAAGGTCAACACTCAATCACTGAGCCACACTGGCCGTGCCCCTATCTAGCCTTTTGAGGGCAATTTGTGGTGTTCATTTTTCAGAAGTTAGAGGTCTAGGTTGCCTACCCTTTATCTTTCCAAGGGAGCCTGACTAAGGAGGCGGTGTCTCTGGGGAAAACAAGAAACAAAAAACAGCAGCATCAAAGAAATGATGGCGTGTGGGTAGGACAGTTATGAAGCAGGATATTTGTGGTGAAGAATACTTTCCTCCTTCTGCCACAGGATCATCTCCCTGGCTGGCTACTCGGCCTTCAGTTTTTAATTTGAGCATCACTTTTTTTCTGAAAGTCTCCCTTGGCCCCTCAGATTCATGAAGTCAAACTGAAGGTCCAAACACATTCACAAATTGTTTATCTTTTGTTAGTTGTCTAAAAAGAAATATGCACACTAGTATAAGCAAACAAATCTCTTCCAACCTTCTAATTGTGGTAAGGGCAGTAATGGGCTGTCCTATTGTATCTGTACATGCTGTATAATATTTTGGTCTTGCCACACAGTGAATCAGCTGCTAAAAGAAAGACACACCAAAGTAATATCTGTTTGATCTATTTAGTATTCACAAAATCTCTCTCCCCCCCCCCACCCCCTCGTCCATGTCTTCAGACCAAGGCATAATTTTGATTGTCCATCTTGTCGTAGGCCTTGCCCCTCAGACCAGACTTCTTCCTGTCAGAAAGTTGGTGCCCAAGACAGCAACACACTTTCACCTAAAACAAGGCGCCAGACTCCATGCTGTGGCACAGCCCATTACCTCTGTCCCCATGAGCTTCTTTCATTCCACTCTATTTCCAAAAAAGCTGGCTTCCTGGAGGTCAGACTCAGTTTGAATGATTTAAAACATCTGGTCTAGCTTCCATCCTCTGCACAGATAAATATCCCAAACAATCAGGAATTGCAGTTCTGTTTATTTCTAATAATGATAATAAGCAACATACAGTGGGGCCTTGACTTCCGAGTGTCCCGACTAACGAGTTTTTTGAGATACCAGCTGTCTCTCTGCCGATTTTTTGCGTTGAGTTGATAGAGTAATTTGAGTTGATGAGCTCCTTAACGAGCTCCTTAACTAGCTCAGTCTCCGAACAATAGACTCACAAGTCAAGGCCCCACTGTATAGTAAACACGATGCGTCAAACACTGTTCTAATGTTTTACACATATTATTTTTTTACTTTCAACACCTTGATCAGGTATGTAATATTTTTCCCATTTTAAAGAGGAGGAAAATGAAGCACTAGGGTAATTGACTAGCCAAGGTCACACTAATCTATAAGCTGTGAAACAAGGACTTGAAACCCAGGAACTCTGGCTCCAGATGCTGTGTTCTTCTTCTTATTTTTTAATCCTCACCTGAGGATATTTTTCCATTGGTTTTTTAGAGAGAGTGGAAGGGAGAAGAAGAGACAGAGAGAAAAAGAATCATCGATGTGACATCGATTGGCTACCTCTCGTTGACTGGTGGCCTGCACCTGACCGACCGGGCGCCTGCAATCAAGGTACATGCCCTTGACCGGAAAGGAACAAGGAACCCGGGACCCTTCAGTCCTCAGGCCAACGCTCTATTCACTGAGCCAAACCAGCTAGGGCCAGAGGCTGTACTCTTAATCATAGAACCCTGCTTGTTCTAAGGTTTCCACCTAAGGCCAGTCCCTCTTGTCAGAATATTTCTGCCACTATACAATGTATTTCTATCTCATTGCAACCTCCATATTCAAACTCATCCCTTCATCGCCCTCCCCGCATAGGGCTATAGCTACTTCCCTTGACATTTTCTCACAGGAAGAAATTTCTATTTATCTGGAAATTTCACTGATCAGTTTATTTCAAAGAAGTAAATCATCATTATAGTTTTATCAGTCCATGTAGCAAGTCTCTGCATCCATTCACCTAGTCACTACCCCTTGGTGCAGGCAATTTTCAGTTGTATTTTACCAACCTCCGGTCATGCTTTCTCCCAAGGCAGCAACCTTCCAGGCTTCACTACTATTCTGAATGCAGCATAATCACCGAGCCATGGTCTTTAACTGAAATGAAATGAACAGACATCAGGTACCATTTAATTTCTCTTTCACCCTTAACCATTAATATTTTATTGTTGCTTAGTACTTGTCGGGCACTACCAAGTGCATGTCATGCATTATTTTAGAAATGAGGAAACCGAGGCTTAAAGAAGTCAAGTCATTTGTTCAGTATCACAGTGGGTAGTTGTTCCAGAGTTTATGCCTTAGGCCATTCAATATTCTGTGTGTTACATGCTGTTGAGTCAACTCTGACTGCTGGGGACTGTATGAAGGAGTAATGTCCACAATACCCTGTCCTCAGCAGCCCTGCTCAGCTCCTGTGGACTCACGCCTGTGGCTTCTTTTATGGACCAGCCCATCTCATATTTGGTCTTCCTCTTTTCCTGCTGCCTTCTGTGTATCCCAGCATTATTGTCTTTTCCAAAGAACCCTGCCTTCTCATGATGTGCCCAAGATGGGACAGCTTCAATTTTGTCATTTTTACCTCCGGGCATAATAATTCAAAAGTTAAATGCAAAAGTGGCATTATTTAGCAAAAATGTACAATCTGATGATGCCAGGCTTAATTTGCTCTAGGACCTACTTGTTTGTCTTTCTGACAGTTCAGGGTATTCACAAGGCTCTCCTCCAACACTATATCTCAAATAAATCAGTTTCTTTTTCCTGTCAGTCTTCTTACTGTCCAACTTTCACAGCCATGCATAGTAATTAGAAATGTGGGTCTGGATGATCTTAACCTTAACCATAATTACTTGAAGAGTAATTATGTCTTTGAACTTCTTCAAAGAGCAACATCTTTGTTGTTGATGTTTTCTGATTATTCTCCTTAAATATATATCGAATATGGGAAAATGTCTTGAAAAAGTAAAGATAACCTTTTTGAGTTTTTAAATGTATCTTAACTCTGTGGAGTTTCACAACTGTATTTCATAGATATTTTTGTTGCTTGTCTACTAGAAGACGAGCTACATCTGTTTTCTAAATGTTACCAGCAGTGGTATTGAAGTCTGCCACACTTCAGCTTTGGACTACAAGTGATCTTCAAGATAATTTAGAACCAAAACTAGATTAAAAGTTAAGAATAGTTACCAGTTCTCCTTGCAAAAAGGATGGAGGGAACGTGTGCTCCAGCTACAGCACCTTAAGGGTTAGGGTCCACTTTTTTACTTTTGGGTCCCATTTTTATTAGTTATTCCTCAGAATTGTTTTCTACAGAAACCATGGAAAATACTTCCATCTCCATATCCAGCAACAACAAAAAAATAATTTTTAGAAAAGCACATTCTTAAGTATGAGCTGAAACTCTTTGTTTTTAGCCCAGTGAGCCACCCTCAGTCATGTGTCAAAAAAAGCCTATGTTCTTAATCAATCCATTTAAAAAACCTCATGATAAAATCCATCACTCATCAGTAATAAAGCAAGATATTAGGAGTTCAATCATGTACTCATAGAGAGAGCACTTCCTTTGCCTGATAAAATGAATCTAGCCATAATTTATAGCAATAACCAATAAGCATTCCCATTGGTGAAACTTCAAAAGCATTCTCAGTTAAAGTCAAAATTATACTTAAGGCCCTAAGTGGTATAATAAGAGAAGAAAAAGAAATAAGAGGCATAATAATTGAAACGTTAAAGGCAAAAGTGATATTACTTGGCAAAAAATGTCAAATTTGACAATGCCAAGTATTGGTAAATTTCTAGGGAACAGGGACTCGTAAATATGGTGAGTATGCATTTGCTTGACTGCTTCGAAAAGTAATTATGTCTTTGAACTTCTTCAAAGAGCAACAATATCTAGTAAATATACCAACTCTGCTTTTAAGTATAAGTTGCAGAGAAACTCTTACATGTATACTCCCATAGGCATATACAGAACTGCTCATTATAAAACTGCTCATTGTAATAGCAAAAAGTAAAATAAATTATAATACTATATTGTAGTTAAAATGAAATAACTAGATTTCCATGTACTCACTGAACAGATCTCAGAACAATATTTAGTGAAAAAAAATTGACTAGCATGATATAATTTATGAAATTTTCAATACTCACATACCTAAAATATATGTTATTCATGGTTAAACATGTAATAATCACAAACTTGAAGAATACACACCAAATTCAACAAAGTTTTTTGGAGAGAAGTAGGGAGGGAAACGGACTGCAAAAAGATAATGTAATCAACAGTTTAATATTTTGTTTCTTTTATTAGAGACATATCTGAAGCAAAAATTTGAAAAAGTTTAATATTTATTAGTTTGGGTGGTAGAATCATAAATATCTTTTAAAGTAGTTTATGGTATCTTTTTTAAAAAAAATATATTTTATTGATTTTTTACAGAGAGGAAGGGAGAGAGATAGAGAGTTAGAAACATCGATGAGAGAGAAACATCGATCAGCTGCCTCCTGCACATCCCCCACTGGGGAAGTGCCCGCAACCCAGGTACATGCTCTTGACCGGAAGCGAACCCGGGACCCTTCAGTCCGCAGGCCGATGCTCTATCCACTGAGCCAAACCGGTCCCGCCAAAAGTAGTTTATGGTATCTTTGAAGCTTTCAAAAATGTTTTTAAAATGATAAATATTTAAATGTGATAATTATAGACTAAAGAAAAATTAAACAGGCCATAAAATGAAATATCTACATTTTTACATTCCTCTTCCCCATCCCAACCCCCCGACTCTACAGCTGAATGAGTGAAGCAACTCTGTTAATACAGTTTCAACTTAATCTCATGTTGGATCTGAAGGCTTATAAAGATATTTGCATCTATCATATGATGCCTTGATTCTTTCCAAAATCAATGACAAAGAAAGCGTCCCTAGCTAACAATGTGAGCGAGCAGCCCAAGAACCATTGCTTTACAAAGCATTGCTCCCAAGAGTTGTTATCTCTGCTTTTGTTTAATTTACCATTAAGAGTGAGTTCTGTGATGCAGTAGAAATGTACTTGTTAATTTAAAAAACCCCAGGATGTCTCAGATATTTTCTTTTGGAAAGCTTTTATTTACATTTTGGGAATCAAAATATCAAGTGTTGCAGAAACCCCTCCAAAGCATCCTGGGCCAACCAAGCCCTTGCCCTGTGTGCCTTCACACCCAGTTTCACTTTTCCTGAGGTTTTCCCAGAAAAGGCAGAGTCACTTAGATGAAACTCAAGGTACATTTTCTCATAATAACACTACTTTAAACTTGGTGGCATTTGCAGCCTGTCACATCCCAATAACAAGGACAGAGCAAGTCCCTGAAATAGAATTCCCCCAGAAACAATTAATTCTATGACATTAAAGCCTACACAAAATATACTCAATTTTTTCCAATGGCTACAATTGCCTAACGTTATTAATCTGCATTCCTTCACTGACCTTAATTTTTGTAATAATTTCAGACTTAGAGAAAGTTATAATAATAGTAGTATCAAAAAACACAACAACACTATTATAAATTTTCAGAGTCATTTGGTAGTAAGTTGTAGGTCTGATTCCTTTTTAACCGTAAATACTTCAATGTATAATCCTAAGAAAAAGGACATTTGTTTACATAATTAAACTAGAATATCAATATTAGGAAATTAGCATGTATATATGTATACTAGAGGCCCAGTGCACGACATTTGTGCACTGGGGGAGGAAGGTACCTCAGCTTGGCCTGTGCCCTCTCACAATCCAGGACCCCTCGAGGGATGTCCAATGGCAGTCGGACATTCCTCGGGGGGGTCCTTAGTGCTGCAGCAGAGGTGGGAGAGGCTCCTGCCACCGCTGCTGCGCTTGCCAGCCATGACCCCAGCTTCTGGCTGAGTGGTACACCCCCTGTGGAGTGCACTGACCACCATGGGGAAGCTCCTGCATTGAGTGTCTGTCCCCTGGTGGTCAGTGTGCATCATAGTGACCGGTCATTCTGCCGTTCGGTTGATTTGTATATTAGGGTTTTATTATATAGGCTGTATATATACATATGCATATATATATAGAGAGAGAGAGTCCCAAAATTGTATACACACATTTTTGAATAATTATAAAGACAGTGTTTATTAAAATACATTTCATTTTCAAAATTGAGCTGTCAGCTGTTAAAATGTGTATGAGTGTGTGTCTGTGTGTGTGTGTGTGAGAGAGAGAGAAGAACACAAAAGATTAGAGAGAGTTCAAGAGAGAGCACGGAGTTCAATCCAGGACCACACATTCCATTTAGTTATCATGTATCTTTAGTCCTTTAATCTGGACAATGCCTGTCTGTATTTGTTTTCCATTCTCCTGAAATTTTTGAAGAGTACCAGCAAATTATTTTGTAAATAACTTTCTCAATTTAACTTTATTTGCTATTTCCTTGTGATTACATGTATTTTGGGCAGGAATATATATATATATATATATATATATAATCTCCTGCTTTATCTTTGTTTGATTTCTTCTGTTTTTGTTCATCCATTTATTTTCAGAATTCCTGAATCTCTTTGGCTTCAATGTGCCCCTTTGCCCCTTTTACAAAGTATATAGTTAGATTTTGCTTTGTGAGCCAAGTTATAAATAATTTACCTTTTAATAGATGAATTGATCTTGGATATATTTATTGATATGGCTGATATATTTTGTCTCAACTCTTGTCATTTTTTGTTGTAAATACTATGTATATAGCATTTGCTGTGAACTTTCTTAGGATTTATCTGGAATTCCTTGAGTTTTGGCACGTTTAAGCATTTGCTGTGTATTTTCTCAGGATTTTTTTTTTCAGAATTCCTTGAGTTTTTGATTGTTTTAAAATGGGTGAATTAAAAAAAAATTGTCTTGTTATTTGAATGACATCTTGGCAGGATACAAAAGCTTTGGACCACACATTCTGTTCTCAATTTTTTTGAAAATGCTGCTTTATCATTGCTTTTTTTCTAAGTCTCCTTCCCTTGTAGATCATTAGATCTTTTTTAAAAAATATATTTTGTTGATTTTTTACAGAGAGGAAGGGAGAGGGATAGAGAGTTAGAAACATTGATGAGAGAGAAACATCGATCAGCTGCCTCATGCACACTCACCACTGGGTATGTGCCCACAACCAAGGTACATGCCCTTGACCAGAATCGAACCTGGGACCCTTGAGTCTGCAGGCCGACGCTCTATCCACTGAGCCAAACCAGTTAGGGCTCATTAGATCTTTTTTATTGAAAACACTGGGAAGTTTTTAAGCTTCAATGTTCAAAAGTCTTACTGGAATTTGCCTCAGATTTGATCATTCTTTGTCAAGTTTCCTAGGTCCCCAGTGGGCCCTTTCAATATGTAGATGCCAGTTTTCTTTTATTTCTGGAAAATTCCTTAGGTTATTGTTTTAAATATTAGTTATGTTCATTTGTTTCGTTTTTCTCCCTTAAGGGACTCACTTGTTCATATATTGGATCCTCTTTGCTTGTTTTCCATTCTAATTCCTTTCTGGCCCTTTTCTTTCTTTCTTGATCTCATTTTCATTCTTTTGATTATTGTCCTGTTCTTCATTTACACTTACTAAGCTTTTATTCATGTAATTTATTCATCATTGAGCAACTTGAAGTTTAGTCTGTTTTTCTTATATTTCATTCCTAAGTGGAAGAAATAAGTTCTCATTTCATTTCTTCCTTTTTATTTTCATTTCTGCTCTTGAAAAAGTGAGTCAATGCATTCTTTTTTATGTTATCAAATGTTTATTAGAGAATATTTTGTTTAGTTTGTGGAGTTATATTACAGTATTTTTTTGGTTTGTGGTTGGCTTCTGGAAACAATTTTTCTCAGGTGAAATGTTTTGATTCTAATTTTTTATGTTCTTAGTATAAATGAAGACTGCTTGCATCTCTGTATTTCATAATCAGGGATAAAAGTTTGGGAAGTTTATAAGATTACTTGTTTTATATCACCCTCTTCTGTCAATGTAGCAAAGCAAATGGCATTTTAGTGTGGGGACAAAGTGTAGAAAAACGTGTTTTATGATTTTTTATTTATATTTGTCTTATAGGATTCTAAATTTTTCCTTCTTGCTTTATATTTCCTTTCCTGTGCAGTTTCCAAAGAGCTATTGTCCCCTGCCTTTTATTCTTATCTCCCCAGAAGTATTGTCTTAAGGTTCTTTCTCTTTCTTTTCTGCAGATTTTTTTCACACTTTGCTTTTTATAAATTTTGAATAGGAAGTTAAAAAATATCTCCACTTGAGATTGGTTTTTATTTTCCTACTTACTAGTAAATTGAACTATGTATTGTACTCTGACTTTCTGTCTCTGGAAAATTGGATTTCTGTGGTTTTAAAGTTTACTTTTGTTGATTAGCATAGCTTTTACAGGATATGTTAGGACATTCAGATTTAGGATGCCACCATCCTTTGACCTACCCCCCTGAATTCTTGATTCCTTCAAACACTCACATCAATAGAAAAAAATAAGGTTTTGAGATACTAACCACACCAAAATGATTCTCAAAAATTAATTTGCATTCAGTATTACAACCTTTAACATTTTATTGTTAACCTTAACTCAACTGTGTATAATCCAGTGCTACTAAAATACTCAGCAATCATCAGCTGTCCCTCTCTCTAAATATCCTTCTCTCAGCTGCCAAACACACTTCTCATGACCCTTCACTCCCAGACCTGTGATGTTTCTAAAACAAGAAGCACTGCACAAAAGTTTGTTATGAATGTTTGGGGACACCCTCAACAAATTCCATAGAAATTTCACAAAAATCTCAATCTGTACAATAAACCAGTTTTGTAGACTAAAACCCCTTCAAGTTAAACCCAGATTCATGTCCCGAGGAAAATGTCGTGAGATTCACAATGCCTTTGGCTTGTCCACTTGAGCTTATATATACCTCATCTCCCATTCTTACCACTCTTAATTTCCCCCTCTGGAGCAGACAGTGTCCATATCCCACCCATATTCCCTAAACATTCACGGTGGCAGTGAATGCCAATGGTTTCTTACTGCAATTATCCCCAAATATTTTATTGAGGGCTTTCTATGGCCATAGGACCTGGAGTACATCCCTTTCTAAGGGCAAACTCAAAACATCTACTCCTAGGAGAAACTCTCAATCAATGACATATGAGAGTTGGGAGTTGGTGAGTACACACCCAGTTTCTTTGCCCCCTAACAGCTCTGAGTAACACTGTACACAGAATCTTAGAGGCCCCTGTCAGGCATTGAGCCCTACTTGTACGTAGTGATGAGATAACCTTTCTTTGGCTTGTAGTCCCATTTTCTAACTGCTGCTTCCAGGGATCATCTTTCTGAGAAACTATTTTTACTAAAATCTTTGTCTCAGGATATGCTTATGATAAAAATATTTCCATGAATCTGCCAAAGCTGGTTTGGCTCAGTGGATAGAGCGTCGGCTTGCGGACTGAAGGGTCCCAGGTTCGATTCCGGTCAAGGGCATGTACCTGGGTTGCGGGCACATCCCCAGTGGGAGATGTGCAGGAGGCAGCTGATCGATGTTTCTCTCTCATCGATGTTTCAAACTTTCTGTATCTCTCACTTCCTCTCTGTAAAATATCAATAAAATATATTTAAAAAAAATATTTCCATGAATCTATAAACATTTATATTCCATATTCCTTTACTAAGGCCTGTTGTTCAATAGTAAAGGCCAAAGAGAATCATTTTTTTCTTCTGGAATACCAAGATTTTTCTTCTGTGGGAAGAATCTTAGTCTAGATCAGTGGTTCTCAACCTTCTGGCCCTTTAAATACAGTTCCTCATGTTGTGACCCAACCATAAAATTATTTTCGTTGCTACTTCATAACTGTCGTGTTGCTACTGTTATGAATCGTAATGTAAATATCTGCTATGCAGGATGGTCTTAGGGGTCGCAACCCACAGGTTGAGAACCGCTGGTCTAGATGGTCTGGATTTGGGCTATTTAATTTCAGGGACTTCAATTCTCTTGGAAGGTTCCAAAGTCCTTGAAAGCCATGATGATAGTACTTAAATGAACCTGCTTAAATTAAACTGAAGTAAACATCTTAGGATGGCTTCAAACGGGAGCATATTTATGATCCATCCCTTGGTAAGATGTGTCCACTATGAATATTATACCCAGGAAACAACAGTCTGAGCACTCACACTAAGTAGTTAGCTTGGAAAACTCATTTCACTTCTCTACACTTCAGTTTTCCAATCAGCAAAATGAGGGGTTGAAATAGATGCTCTCTAAGCAGTTTTCAGCTATAATTCTCCTTGATTCTACCATTTTAAATAGGTCTCCAAAATCCACCATGAGTCACATATAATTTTTGTCGAATTCTTTTTTGGGGAACTTATCAACATTGTCCTTTCTGAGTACCTATTTATGAAATTAGATTTTGTTCTGGTTCCAGCCTACATTTGCACTGGTTGGTTTCTAAAGTATGGTAGCTAATAAAATACTAAAAATACTCCCCTTATCATTAAGCAGAGATTTTAGGTAAGTTTTCCACCCAGCCACCCAGAAATAGTTTGGTGTGCTTTGATTTCTTGAAAGAAGAAGAGACTACAGAGAGAAGCCATCCATATGGTCAATCCAAACTCATGGTTTGAATCTTCTTCAGTTATACAATAGGTATTGCATCGAGGAAATGATTTGTCAATGACAATCAAACTTTTCTGAACTGAGAAACTGAGCTTTGAAACCATTTTCTCTGAGGGGGACATGTTGATTCAAGGAAAAATCTGACATAAAATGAATAGAAAGGAATCGAGAGCTAGTGGAAAGAAAAGGAATTACATTTGTAAATTTGGCAAAGTGTAGGCACTCCAGATCTTGAGAAGAAATAGATGCAAACAAATAGAAAAAGGCTGAGTATAGAATGCTTTACATTACTTTAATCATAATAGTGAAAAGAGCTAATAACATTGTAGCAATTAGGACAGGTAAGTTAAGAGCTCAGAATAAACAGCATATTTTTCCACTCATAGTTACCCTGGCAATTGAACCTTCACCTTATGGAAATAGATTTTTAAAAGGAAAATTACAGGAAATGAAGCAAAGGGGTAATTTCTAATGAGTTCATCCTGAAGGAAGATCTGGTGAAGAGTATAGGGAGGAGTTTGAACAAGAAGGATGAAATAAAGGGGGAAAATATAACGTGTGTAAAAGGGTTAATTTGAATCTGCATATTTAGAAAAAAGATAGGGACCTTCTATTTCTTCTGCTGCTGATCAAATTAGTCTTAGGAGATAAACCACATCTTTGCTGTCTACCTAACATGGTCTACTCATCTACTTGATTCTCTGAAAGAAACCTCAGGAATCAGAATCATGGTAAGAAAAGGTGAATGTCGTTCTCCAGGTAGTAAGGCTCAGGGCAATGTAGACCTACTTACTACCTGGGTAACTTTCTGCACCCTTGGCTTCATCCAGGAGGGTGGGCCAAGTGAATCAATACAGTGAGTCAACAATTAGTATAACAGTTTGAAAAGTATATGCCAAGTATAAAATTTCTTTATCTTTAGACTTTGACACTAAAAAACTCACACTAGGCCAAGACACAGTTCTAAAAGCAAAAGGTGAAGAGATCTTAAATTGAAATGGCTCTCCCAGTTTGCTGGAGCAGCTCCCAACCCCCAGAGCTACTTGGTCACAGAGAACCACTCCAGCAGTAATGGCTGGCCCCAGCGATGCAGACAGTCCACTGAAGGGACTTGCTGGTCAATTTGCTGGTTCTATTCAGAAACATTGCCAACATCTGCAGAATCAGGAAAGGAAAACTAACCCTAGTAAGGGAAGTCAGGACCCAGGATGAAATCAGCTTTCCAATTTACCAGAAAATTTGTTCCATTTCATTTTATTTCTGCATATAAAGCCTGGCAGATGCAATCTGTGAACAAGTTGATAGCTAGTGAGAGTCATCTTGGTGTAGTGGCTAAGACATAGATTTAAATTCAAACAGACCTTGATTCAATTTTTGGCTTGGTCACTTACTAGCTATATGATCTTCTTACACAAGTTATTAAATCTCTCTACGCCTCAACTTCCTTTCCATGTATAATGAGAATTATAATCCCTCCCTTGCAGGGCTTGATAAAATAAAGGAGTTAAAGCAGAATTGAGTGGATAGAGAAAGGGGTAGAAGAAGAAGAAATCATGGAGCTTGCTGAAACAGACAAAAAATGAGTTTTGCAGCAAACAGGATGGCAGAAATACAGCTTGTTTCGAAACAAGGGTGTTTTTCTTGCAAGTGCAAAACAAAATGTTGCCAAAAGGCCAGGAACCAATCAGAGAGCAGCACAGATAGACCAAGAGCGGGCCTTTAGCAGAGATAAGGGGAAGGAAGAGCAGCATGCCTCGGAGGCAACCCATTTGAATCTCCGTTCTGAGTAGGGAGCCTGTGTGTGTTTGCAATAAACTGCCTTGTTTGAACGTGTCTCTGATCTGTGGCTTCATTCTTCAATGCCATGAGACAAGACCAAGATCCCGGGGAAAATTCATGCTCATCAGTTCCGGTATCAATAATGAGATTGAAACACAAAGAATTCATTAAATAGTAGCAGTGATGGTAGCAGGAATAATAGTAATGGATGTGTTAATGTTGGTAATCATAGTTTTTATTTCTGTTATTATGTGGATGTCATTTTACATTTTTTCCAATGAACATGTCACCTCTTTCATGGATTTAAAGACTGTTCTGGTATTTTATTGTTGGGTTTTAGGTTTGTTTTTTTTTGTCTTTGCCTCAATCCAGAGGGAAGGAGAAGAATGATATTTGAAATCCAACATTTCCAAGATCCTCAGAGAATAGTAACTTAGTTATCTTACTTTGGAACTGGGTTCTTAACCATAAAATTGGTAGTTTCCCAAGCCAGATTCAATTTTAAGTACCAGTAAAATGAGAGACGATTGACAGGGTATTTTGGTCTTTTTACTAAGGGTCTTAATGTAAATCAAGGCTTGTAACAAATGAACACACTGTAGTTTTACATTGGGATCATGCTCCAAAGGGTCACGCTCCAAATTCTAATTACTATTGAGTATCTTAAGGAATAAGTTAACTATTCACTTGATGATAGTGTTAACTTCCATAGTAATGTAAACATAGGATGCCATAGCTGGTGCCTATAGCAGCCTAAGAGCGAAAGGGAGGCCAGCCAGAAGCTATGGGGTGTGGGGAGCAGGAAAAGACAGGACACTGACCTCAATAATGGTTGGTAAATAGGAAAAAATCCACAAAAGGATGATAGCAATTAAAGTTCCATTCAAGGAAGGTAGAAAATCAAACAAAGCAGTTAAAAGTGGGAGGAGTGAGTCCTGGAGACCTCTCTGGTAATGAGAATGGGAGCACCACCTGAGAGTCACACTATTCTAAGAGGATTTGACTTGAAAGTAAGATAGAGAAGAACAGAAACTTAGCCTGATCCCTGGGATACAAGATGGAAAGTAATGAAACTGGCAAGCAGGCCTCACTGTGCTTGAGAGGATACAGCCAGGAACGGAAAAATCAGAGCCACAATGGGGCATGTTGCTTTGTACCAGCATCATTCAAGGACGCATGGGAGTGTCGCCCAGAGATATGAAAGCATAGAAACTTGCCATCATATTCCAGGGGCAGAAGAAACATGATACTAAAGGATGTCCTTTTTCTGATTCCAAGAAATTAGACGGCATAACTCACAAATGGCTGAGATGGGGGTAGGCCAGGGCAGAGACTCACATAGGACTAAACATGACTCATTTGTGCATTCAGGTGCATCTTACACCTGCTAATTTTTTATTGAATTTATTGGGGTGACATTGGCTAATAACGTATAGGTTTCAGGTGTACAATTCTATGATACATCATCTGTATATTGTACTATGTGTTCACCATCCTAAGTTAAATCTCCTTCCATCACCATTTATCCCTCCTGTACCTTCTTCTACCCCACCCCCTTCCCTCTGGTAATCATCATACTGTTGTCTGTGTCTATGAGCTTTTACTAGTATGTTTGTTTTTGTTTAATCCCTTCATCATACTTTTTCATTTTGACTGTTCCGTAATGATGAGAAGGAAACATTTTACTCTGTAATGGTATTCTAGGATCTGGAACTTTAGGCTGAATAGTTTATGTTGACTTATGAGTCTCTTTGGATGCTATTTGGCTATTCCTGCTTGAGAAGAATATTTCAAACCTGCAATGTAGAATGAGGCACAACTCACCGTCTTCCAAATATACTAAAAAGGAAAATCATTATAGCATAACTGAGGCATGCTCATACCAGTGATGAGCTACTGCAATGCTATTTGAGGGTTCAAGCTGGAAAGAAAATCCTACTTGCTTTCATAGAAAGGGATCGCTTGAACTCCACTGTCATTCCAGACAAACAAGGAGATGTGAGTCGTAAAACTGAAATGTAACAAGCAGGTTAGCATTTTTATGTCTAAATGAGTGTTTCCTTATCCAAAGCAGTTACTTTGGGAAGCTCTATGCTAATTTCAGAAGGCTACCTGGACTGCCTCCCATCCACAGTTCTCTGAGAACCTGTGTCCTCCTTAGCCAGCGGAGGTGTGGCTTGATTTGCTGTGTGGCTTGACTTAGCTTCTTGGGTTTAAGGACCTGAAATGCAAAAGTCTGTTTGGAGTTAGAGATATGGCAAGACAAAGCCATGCCATCTCAGAATCTGCCTATTAGATATGGCTAAAACTTAGCCATGATACCAAACAAATTCCTTGCCAATTTCAAAATTGGTTTTATTTAGATTTGGATCTAGAGCTCTCATATGACTTTGTTTTACAAGTTTTTGCTACCACAGCACCTAGTGACAAAACATAGTTCTATCACAGGAAAAAGAAAAGTCTCTAAAGTCTATTCCTTATCTTTAAAAATCTTGTGATTTTTACACTGTGTTGCCATATATTTATTTGTTTTAATATTATATAATACTTTCAAAATGTCACAGCTTGGATTTCTTAACTTTTCCCCAAAATCTTCACGTACAATAAATAGCATCCCCTCTCCCAGGAAAACTTGCCCTGTGGTTTTGCATACCTTCTCACCACTGTGTACTACCCAGAAAAATTACTTAAAATTTTTTGGCAATACTGAAGGTGAGGGGCAAGGAGAATGTAGAAGACGAAAGGAAGATAGTGAGCAATATCACACAAAGAAGTCACATTTCCCCCTTGTGAGATTGAGCCTAGCGTCATCCTTCTCTGATTTACTCTAGAGTTAAGCTGAAATAAAGCATACGGATGATGACATGTCCTTGTTTTAATTCCTTCATAGTCTCTGTATGCCGTAGGTCGAAGGAAGGTCAGTATTGTCAATTTCAGGAAAATCTTATTCTAACAATCAAAAAGCTCAAAGTTTACTGCCAGTATCAAACCAAGTCAATCAGCATCGCCTTATTCTTCTATTCATTCTAGGAAAAATACCCTGGAAGTAAATCAACTGAGATAAAAGCAAAAAGAAAAGAAAAGAATCTTAGAGGGACAGTCATGTCAGGATTTTAAAAAAGCAAAAATGTAGTAATGCTTTTGCCTTATTCATAACCTTAATACTTTATATCAGAGGATGCTATAGAGAAAGTGACAGCTCCTGGGGTTGTTCTGAACAGTGCATCACTTTAGAAATAATTTGTCAATCAAACTAAGTCTTAATTTATGATATATTCGAATAATAGCTTCATGTTATTTTTCTGCTGTGCAGCACTGACCTCACTTGCAATGATTTGAATATTTATTAAATCCTACAGCAATGTTGGGCTTTCCAGATTTTCTTTCATAGCCCTTAAAACAGTCATGAAGCAAAAATTTCCCATACAACCTATACTGACGATAAGAAGAGAAATAGTAACATTTTTAGAAAGATTAACTAAGATAATACAATGTGGATAGACACAGAGATATTATAACCAATTATTAAGAATACACTTTTATATTATACTAGAAGCCTGGTGCACAAAAATTGTGCACTGGGGGTGGGGGGTCCCCTCATCCCTGCCTGCACCCTCTCACAGTCTGGGACCCATTGCTCCTTACCACCCGCCTGTTTGCTGCTCCTTACTGTTCGGCTTGCTGCTCCTTACCACTCAGCTCGCTGCTCCTTACCACTGCTGCAGAGGCAGGAGAGGCTCCCGCCACCACCGCTGCACTCGACAGCCATGAACCCAGCTTCTGGCTGAGCGGCGCTCCCCCTGTGGGAGCGCACTGACCACCAGGGGGCAGTTCCTGCATTGAGCATCTGCCCCCTGGTGGTCAGTGCACATTATAGCGACTAGTCGTTGTGGTTGTTCCGCCGTAACAGTCACTTAGGCTTTTATTATATAGATATTAGCATTGATCATTTTATAGTTACAACTTTGCTGATAGTACTAGTGAGTTGTACTTCTTTACACAGGTCAAGCCATCATCTTTGACTGAAAATATTAGTTTATCTTAGAGGTCTATTTGGCACTTACATAGCCTTGGGCATATACTGAAGCCTAAACAATTCTAGCTCCTAAAAAATTAACTCTCAAAAGAGGGTCAGCCCCTCTGTTGAGAACTCTAGTTACCCTTTTATAACCCAGCTCAGCTGGAATCTTCTTAGGCATCCAGTGATTCAGAAATCTCCCCAAAAGAATCTTGGGCCTTGAAGTTCCCATAATAACTCAACCCCAAAGACACCCACATTTTAAGAAAATTTAGCATATGATCTATTTATTTATAGAATGTATAAAACTTAAGTGCCACAGTTGTGGGAGAGGCCTAAGTACGGAGAAACCAAGATGGCGGCATAGATAAACACCTGAAATTGTGGCCTCGCACAACCACTTCAAAAATACAACTAAAAGACAAAACGGACATCATCCAGAACCACAGGAAGGCTGGCTGAGTGGAAAGTCTACAACTAGAAGGAAAGAGAAAAACACACTGAGACTCAGAGGAGGTACAGAAGTAAAGTGCAGAGGTACAGAGGCACACACAGAAAGGGCTGGCAACTGAGGATGCGGTGTCTTTTTCAATCGGGAGGGAGACACAAGCTCCCGATGGCCCTGGACTCCAGTTGCGGGCGAGTCTCTGGGGACCCAGACTCATACGGGGAGAAACTGGACTGTCTGGCAGCGGGCGGAACTCGAGGGCGGCTTGCTCTCAGAGGTGCTTGCAGCAATTACCATGGGACACTGTGACCCGGGGACTCTTAGGGCAGGGCTGAGGATCAGTCATAGCTGCTTGCTCCGCCCTATTGATCCCCTGAGACCCCTCCCCACCCAAGCTGTGGCAGAGGCCTTTGCATATGAATGACCTGGCCCTTTGCAATCAAAATTACCTAACACACTGCTGGGTCAGAGAGACCCAGAACTTCCAAAAAAGGCCCAAGGCCCCACAGCAGCTTGCTGTGCTTCACAGCTGGGCCTCATCTGGGCACCTCCAAATCCCAAACAAAGAAGAGGAATCTGCAGAT
>NW_006289813.1:4272836-4279051 GCF_000327345.1 Myotis davidii | reverse complement strand
TAAGTGACAACCAATACCTATCTACCAACAAGTGAATCTAAAAATCAAGTGAATAAAAAATCTGATAAACAGAATAAACTGGTGAATATAATAGAATCAGGGGCATAGAAAGGGAGTGGACTGACTATTCTCAGCTGGAAGAAGGGGTGTCGGGGGTGCAGGAAGAGACTGGACAAAAATCATACACCTATGGATGAGGACAGTGACAGGGAGGGTAAGGGCAGAGGGTGGGGTGGGAACTGGGTGGAGGGGAGCTATGGAGGGGAAAAAGAGGAACAACTGTAATAATCTGAACAATAAAGATTAAAAAAAGAAAAGAAAAAAAAAGCCTAAATACCACACAGTAGGCTTCTACCTCCCTGGCTTTTAATAGGAAGGTGAGAAAGCAGTCACCTGTATCACCCTGTGAGTTTTTAATTGTATCCATTCCAAGACAACCAAAGTCAATGACTGATCTTTTATTGCATCAGGATATAAAAAACAATATAAAGAATATTCTAGGGACAATTAAGAATTTGAATATGGACTGTACATTAGAAAATATGATTTGCCAATGTTAAATTCTTTGTGATAATGATATTATAGTAATGTATGATAATATCATTTTTAGCTGCTACATGCTTTTTGGGGAGAGGTAAACTATCATAATGTGTGCAATTTGCATTCCAATGATTTTGCTTTTACTAGTAATTTTATTGAAATAACAACAGTCTCAAAAGCTCAGGCATTTATGATTCTTTAAAAGACACTGTAGTCTGATTCTAAGAGCAAGATGGTATTAGTACAGAAATTTAACTGAAGCAGTTAGAACATAATTTAAAGAAGAAAGTCTTTGAACTAACATTTTCAACTCATGATAGAAGGAAAAGGATGGAGAGAGAAAGGCCAGTCTAGGGAAAGCCTATTTGTAAGATGCTTCAATTTTACCCTTCAGCTGTGAAGGATAATTCTGAAGAATCTAAATGACACTTAGAAAGATTGGGGAAGAAGAGAGAAAATTAGGGATCCTTAAATGCATGTCGAAAGAACAGAGAGGATTCAAAGGGGCCTCTAAGACCTTTTATAAAGACAGGAACTAAGAAAGCTACCTTAAAGCTCACTTAACAGAGAAAAATTGCAGCAATTTTTGCCAACTGCAAAAATGTTGAGGTCTTTCCAAAGACCTAGTTCTCTTTTTGTTACAGTAAACTAGCTCCAATACATGTAGTTCTTTCACTGGTTTTATATAAAGAAATGTATGCCTACCGAACTTCATCGTCATAGACCAAGAAGATAGTGTGTCACTTTCACGTGCGTAACAGTATGCCATGTTCCTCCAAGGATCCGTTTTCTATTTTATAGATGCCTCACCAACAATGCAGCAACTATGCTATGAAGTAGGAATTATGGTCCCACATTTTAGAGCAGAGGAAACAGAAGACTAGAGTGATTAAGCAGAGTGCCTAACTAAGTCATCTTTTTAAGTACCAGGACCAGAATTGGTACTCCAGTCTGACATCTAAGCTCTTACCCACTACACACTGCTTCCTGTGTGAATACTTACACTCCCATATGTCCCTGCCTGTCAGGTAACAGACGTCAACCCTGCCTGGCATCGCTCAATTGCCCTGTGCCCTGGATGAACCCTAGAGAAACTCCCTAGGGAAGCTCCCAGCTTCTCCAAGATAAATATTCAGGAAATATAATGCACTCACTCTTCCTTATACAGTTGAGATCCTGTCTTTGGAGGACACAAGAACCTGGGAGAATCGATGTGTTAGCACGGGCTGCCCTTCTCCGAATCTTCTTGCCCACATCTGACTCTATTAATCTTTTCCACATAATCATATCTGATATGCTTTTCTGCTCTTTTAGAAGGGAAAGTTAATCGATGACAATTATAATTCTCTAATTAGTTTCTTAATGACATTTTAATAGATGAGTACAAAAACCTGGGCACACTTTTAGTAGTTAGGAATATTTTTTCAAATAAACTCAAAATGCCTTACATATCCCTACAGGATATTTTTAAAATTGAGTCATCAAATCAAGTTTATCTACATTTCCCACTCTCTTTGATTTTACTAATTTCTGACTTCCCTTAAGTATATATTTCTTTGCCAACCTCTCACACCTGATTAGACCCAATCACTTGTCTCTGAATATTTAACACCACTTCTGTCACTTTGCAGTACTTAGTTTGCTTTTCTAAGATTTTTGACCTATGCATGCATGCCCATTGACTTGACTGATTTTAGTCAAATTCTTAGTTAATTGTATTAGACATGCTTGTCTCTACTCAGAAGAACATGCTCAGTCTCTGCTATTTTCTTTGGAAGTTAACCTTAGTCATGACCTCTGCTAAGATGGTGGACTGGGGTGACTATGGTTTGCCCCAAGAGCCCTCTCCTTGGCCATCTCTGACTGGATTGGGAGGGGAAACTTCTTCTGGTGGGGACCAATCCATAGTCCAGTTTGTAGCAGACCAAAGTTATAAAGGGCGAAATGAACAGACTTGGAGAGAAAGTTAGTCTGGGAAGAATAAAAATGTTGCCGACATTGAGAGCAAAGTAGAAATGATAGACCATGTGACCATAATAAGAAAAAGATGGTAGTTGATCACTTCCCTGATTCCAGGAGGCTTGGCTCTACTTCTAGTCGATGGATACTTTGTGAGTTTCTTTTGTCCTGGACTTAACCCTCTCCCATCCTTTATTTACAGATAATCAGAAGGACGATCATCTGTACCAGGCATAGACTATAGTAGGTGTGGGTAACATGGATAGAACCAAAGTGGTTTCAAGAACCTAGGTGTGGTCACAGCCAGGAAATCAATCACTGTAAGAACAGACGTGTTTTAAATTTAAGAATACAAAGTGAAGCATAGTCTGAAGTTGGCATGAATATAAAGGAACAAGTGTGTAAAGGAGGTGCAAGCATGCAAGCCTTGCCAAGATATTTTGATTAGGAAGGGCCAGGCCTTAAGCCAGAAGTTCTAGAAACACAAAACCACTAGGAAATTCTAGCTGAATAGCAGAGAGCACCACATAGAAGAGCTAGCTCACAAAAGTTACAATGAAGGCAGATGATCCGGGAAGATAAAATAGCAGTCAGCATTATCATAATAACAAGCTAGTCTCTATCAAGTCTCTATTCAAGTACAACTAGAATTATAAAATCAGGATAGAGTACACAGGTAGGGGTGAGTAGCTGTGCTTGAATTGATTAGGTGGGACTGGAATGGAAAAGTTGAGAAAATATGCCTCTTCTCTAAATATCATACCTTGGATGACACGGGCTGCAGACATGATTTGGTCATTGATAATGACCAGTTAGAGCTGGAAAGGTACAACTCAAGACTTAAGTGAAAGCTCATTCTCATCTGGAAACAGATATACCTTTCATGGATAATCAATTGGGCAGTTGAGGTACAGTAAGAAAAACTGGCAGTAACTGGAGCCCGCCATCAGATGTGGAGTGCCGAACTTCTGGTTGGCTATGCGTATGTGGCATGTGCTAGTGACTGATGGGAGAGAACTGGCCAAATCAAGTCATGACTCCATAGCACCAGCCAACAGTTCGGATGGGTGTAGAGTAGAGCTCCCTCCTGAAAGTTAAAAGCAGGACAATCCATAAGAGTTAATTTTGAGGAGATAACTGAAACATATTATGAACATGAATATACAAGGGGAGGGGGAAGAAGAAAGAGAGTGATACATCTCAGAACTGATGTGAGAACTAAGTTGGCTCTGTCTGAAGAAACACATATCTCCTATGCTTCCAACCCAAACAACTGGCTCCTACCTCCAGCTCCCGTTTCCTTCAGTCAGAGCCAGCTTGATTCCTACATCAGCTCTGCGATCCTTTGTTCTCCTTCTTCTTCCTCCTTCCCTTGTATGGTTCATGTTATTGATGCTGGCTGGGTTGTCCTCTCAATATTAACTCAGAGGGATTGTCTTGCTTCTAACTCCTGGGATGGAGCTCACTCTGTCCAGACACATTTTTAACAGACAAAGGAAGGAAGGGTTTTATAGGCAATTAAGGTAAATATTCCTTCTGCCAGCTTTGACTCAAAGACTAGAACTGTAGTGAATCTGCACATTAGAGACGCCAAAGGATTCAACTTCAAGGAGGTGGAAAAACTGAGACGGGAATGCAGCAGAAAATGCCATCAAGCCATCTGTCATTCCACACCAGACTAGAAGATGAAGGATAGGGGTTGATGTATAGGAAGAAATGGTAGGAGCTATTGTGGACTAATAAGCAGAAAAGAGAACACACAAGTTCACTGTACTGACTCTCTCTGAGGTGAGTGGTAGCCAAACCTGTTTTCTTCAGTGAACTTCATGCTTGAGGATATCCTGCTTTCCAAAGTACCGAGCACACCGCAAGTTTTGATACTGACATTCAGTTTTCCCTGAGGCAGGTTTGACCACCTCTAGGAGATTTCATGCAGATTAATTCCGCTGAATAGCAGATATGCAGTTATTTATGATGCATTCACATCTATGGGAACTGCCCTACTCCTCTCCTAGCCTGTCAACTCTTAGTCCCTCAGGCTTGTCTTAATTTGTCATCTTCAGTGAACATCAAGTTCCTCCACAAAATGCTGACTGGGGTCTCTGGCTGAAACTCCTCACCAATATCACAGGCTACATTGCACTTGGCATTTCAGATGATGGTTGTATAACACCCCCAAATGGGAAACCTCCTTGGGTTTCTGGTAAAAAGCAAGAATGTATCTTTCTGACCTTCTTTCTCCTGACCTCCAATAACACACACGCACACACACACACACACACACACACACACACACATCCCTCCACTACTTCAGAAATATCTAATGGGGGATTCTCTCCTGTGCTTAATCAGAATGTATTCATATTCTATATGCCATTGGATAAAGACTAATCCTGAATGGGGTATTTTCTGAGTGGTGACTGGTGACAATGCTGTCTATCCTTACAGAAATGTAGCATCTTGATATGTCCACATGAAATTCACTATTGGTAAAAATTGACAATTGTTTTTGTCCGTAGTTTCTAAATTGCCTACTCTGAATGAGTGTCCCTTACTTAGTTCCTTACATTTTTGGTCTCTTCTATTTTTTTAGACCAGAGGATGCTGGATAGAACTGTCAAACTATGTTGGATACAGAAGCAAACTCAATGCTATGATTTCTTTTCTTCAAATTTCTTCTCCTCCCTCCAACTCTGACTTACAATATTTTCCAATCTATTCTGCAGCCACCAAGGAAGTTAGGACAAGTAACCTCCCTGTCAGCCTGTAACCAGACAATCAATGGATCCATGCTGCCTGTCACTACTTGAGCCAATTAAGCAGAGACAGGGTTGAATCATGCGAGCATTTATTCAAATACTGCTGGTAGTGTGGGAGAGCAGCAGGTCATCCACAAAAAAAACTGACCTAACCTTCACCCCCCATAAACCAGCTGCTTATATGGGGTAGAAGGAACAAAATTACATGAGGAAGTAGGCAAAGGGTATACCAAATGGACATTTTACAAGTCTGGAGATTTGCAAAGGCCTGCAAATATGTAAAGGCTGGGGGACTTCAAAGGGCTGACAGCTCTGGTTTCTACAACAAGGTTGTTCATCTTTCCATGATAATCTGCATTTCCAGATGAGCTCCCAGGTCCCCCAGCCAGATTGAATGTGCCTTCTTTAATCAAAACAAAACAATCAGGGTTAACAGAGCATGGTTAATATTTCTTATAGTTTTAGGTGGTCCCCATATTCTATTTCTGTCCCTATCAAGCCCAGGATTTCAGTTTACACACAGTATAGCTTTTTGTTACTGGAGTCTCACAAACCAAATGGTACCACCATACACCCCGGGCCCTTCTACAGTAGTCTACGGTTATTTACAGTTTTGCTTTCGTGGTTTCAGTTACCCATAGTCAACCACGGTCTAAAAATATAAAATGGAAAATTCCAGAAATAGACAATTGATAATTTTTAAATTGCTTACCCTTCTGAGTAGGATGATAACATCTCATTCTGCCTGGAATGTGAATTATATCTTTGTCCAGCTTACCTATGCTCTATGTTTAGGAAAAAACATAGTATATATGTTTTTTATATACTCCAGGGTTCAGTATTATTCACGGCTTCAGGCATCCATGTAGACCCTCGGAATGTATCCGTGTACATAAGGGGGAACCGCTGTCCTTTAGTGGGCCCCCATTCTGGCCTGCCTCGTCATACCTCTCCCTC
>NW_006289813.1:4262800-4272806 GCF_000327345.1 Myotis davidii | reverse complement strand
GAGTGTTTGCTCTCTAGATACCCTTTCCAGATTCCAAGGACACCAGAATTCTCAGCCAAAATGCCATAGCTCATTTCCAGAGCCTGTACACCCATAGATTGACCATGTGGCTGTTATGTAAACCCAATAACTAGTTTATTGAGTAGAGGTGTGTCCAGAGCTTGGATCAGGGCTGATGTAAATTAATAAAAAAATATACACATATATTTGTTTCTGCCTTTAGTGCCTGACACAGAGCTCCTAACCCCTTGTAAATAGGCCTGCTAGGAGAACCTTTGTTCTAGTATTTAGTCTTTGACCCCAATTCCTAGCATAGACCTCTCAGATCTTTGTAATTTCCTCAGTGATAGGAACATCTGACACTGAGCTCCCACATTTTTTGAAATTTCCTGGGTGATTAGAACATCTTTTGTTCTAATGAGATTCATTTTAATGGGTTCCTAGATGAGGGACTGGTCACCAGAAATACCAAGCCATGATGAGAAGTTTGGAATTTTCAGAGAGGGAAGAGGGGCTGGACATGGGATTAATAATTGATCATGCCTAGATAAGAAAGCCTCCAAAACATTCCAATAGTACAGGGTTCCGAGAGCTTCTGGGTTGTTGATACATCTGTGTGCCAGGAGGGTGGCATACCCGCAATCACAGGAACGAAGCTCCTGAACTTGGGACCCTTTCGGTCCTTGCCCTATGTATCTATTTATCTGCTTGTTCATCTGTATCCTTTATCATAGCATTTATCATATAACATGCACACATAAGTGTTTTCCTGAGTTCTGTGAGCCATTCTAGCAAATTCTTGAACCCAAGAGGGGGCCATGGGAAACCCAATTCAAAGCCGGTCCATCAGAGGTATGGGTGACAATCTGAAAATTGGGATTGGCCTCTGAAGTGGGGAGTGGTATAGTCTTGTGGGACTGAACCCTTAACCTGTGGGATCTGAGGTTATCTCCAGGGAGGTAGTCTCAGAATTGAGTTAAATTACAAGACACCCAGCTGGTGTTGGAGAATCACTTGATATATGGAAATCCACACATCTGGTGTTAGAAATGAAGTTAAGTGTGGGTAGCAGTGTGAGAGTAAAGAAAAAGCACAGGAATATTTTCCCTAGACACCTGGGGTGTCTACTCACATGTATTTGAGGTACCACTAGGTGTGGGATAAAGTAGCAATATGAAAAGGAGAATGGCAGATAGCCTCTATCTGGACTCTTGCCACCAGCCACTCAAATATTAAGAATGCAGTCTCTTCTTATTGTAGCTGCTTTTCCACAGTGTCTTGCTAAAAATATATAAGTTCCCCTGAATTCAATAAATAGAACAGATTCCATTTTCACTGTCCAAATCTGATCTAATAATTTTCCCTCCTCTAGTGCTAGAATGTGCTCTTCTGATTAATACAATCCAATAATTTAGGTTAAAAAATGTAAATCTGCTTGATCTAGAAATGCACAGATTTTAAGAACTACATGCCCTTGGAACTACTATATTTTCTAAACAGTTTTTAAAAGATGGAATTAACTTGACTTAAATGATTTTCTTTTTCTCTCATTATTCACTTGGGTATGGGCAGCTAACTGATGTTTATTATAATTAATTTGGATCTGTTTTGCCTTTCCTTTTGCTTCTTCCTTTAACTCACAGAAGAGTTTCCCATTATACAGGCTAAAAGGACTTGGAAGAGATGGAAAAGCAAAGAATAAGGTCTGCTTTATTTACAGTTGTCTGTGTTTTCTTTATTCTAGTTCTTGTCCACAGACAGACCTACAGAAGAAACCCATGACTAAAGAGCCATCAAATGGCTCCATCCAACAAATGAACATTGTACATGTCATCAAAATCACCCACAAAATGAAGGTGCCATAGCCACGAAATGAGGAAGCAGAAAGGTAAGACTGGGGTGTGGGGACTTGTGCACATTGTCAGTGGAAGGTGACCGAAACTATGATTATACCAGTCTGGCTCTTTCTGGTTGGAAGGAAAATAATAGCATTATCACTACTAGCCAATTTTTATTGACCAATAGGAAAGAAGAAAGGAAGAGAAGACAAGACCAAACTGTGCTTCTTGCTGCTTCTAGCAAAAATAAAAACCTTAAAAGCTCTATAAAAATAAAAGTAATATTCTATAGTAATATAGAATACCTTGGAAAATTATAATATGTAAATGAAATTATAAAGGAAGAGGTAAAAGTGGACAAGGTTAACTAACTCGAAAAAAGCAAATGCCATATGTTCTTTTCCAAAACAAAAGAGTGCTCAGACAATAGAATTCTTTTCCAAGGCAGTTATATATCATCTCTGGCAATAGGGATGAAAAAAACGATCAGAGAGAAAAAAGATTGCAAGCAGCTCATGCCACTTGAGCAGGGTAGTGTGTTGGTGAACTGCACGGACGTTATTATTGTCCACTAGAGGGCGCCCTGTGGAGCATTGTAACAAGGCTGGACAAGAGGCAAATGGGCAACAGAGTGGGTTTCTCTGTCAACAAGCTTCCTGAATGAGAATAATAAAGAAAAATAATATCGAGAATTATATTAACCAGTAACAGATAACATATACCTTTCATCTGAGAAGCAAATTCCTTTATAACTGTATGAGTTCTCAAAAGTTTATAGTCAATAAATGGGGAATATGACCCATATTATGACAGGAGGCACAAGTAGGGAGGGTGTAAATTAATCTAACAAGCAGAGCTAAAAAACTTTGATGCCTACCAACTCCAAGGCCAGAGCTACAAATGTGCCCAAACATGCAGTGATTTGGACTAAACCAATGGATCAACTTAATGGAGCAATTCAACTGGACAATTTCATTTCAGGTGGTAGTTTTGTGGCACCCAAACTCCCTAGGCAATTTCCACAACTTAGATAACACGTCCTCAGAGATTTAGCAGCCCTTTCACTTTATGGATGAAGGCATTAGGCTGTTACATATCACAAAGCTCATGGTAATGGAATGATCAAATTAATTCAAATTAGTTCAGCTGTGAATGGTATCCTTACTTCCAAAGATAGCCTGAAGCACTGGGGGGAAATTCTGAGATGAAAATACATGAAGTTACAGAGGATTTAATGTGTTGCCCCTGCAATCTTATTTAACAGCTTCATTAGAGAACCATAAGCAAGAATAAAAATTAAGGTCATAAAACTTGGAAAGGATAAGTAAATTTGAAGTCACTAAATTAAATACAAAGAGCATCATGAGAGAAATTCCAAAGAGGAAAAGCCCAGAAGCAATAAATAAGTTAAATTCAAGAGGGTGTCCTAGCTTTGGCTCAGTGGATAGAACACTGGCATGTGTGCTGAAGGGTCCTGGGTTCCATTCCGGTCAAGGGCACATGCCCAGGTTGGGTGCTCAATCTCCAGTAGGGAGCATGCAGGAGGCAGCCTATCAATGATTCTCTCTCATCGATGTTTCTATCTCTCTCTCCTTCCCTCTCTGAAATCAATAAAAATTACATATATTTTAACAAGAGGGTATGATAGAAACACATGAGTCCAAGAGGAAGTAAACTCTCAAGCCTACCCAGATGTCTTACAATGGAAGTCAGAACAGTTCTAGGAAGAGAACTAGAGGTTAATTTGCAACATGATACAGTGGTACACTCGTTCAGTGTTGTCTGGGTTGCTGAACGGAAAGTTGCCCATTCTGTACAATTTTGGTAAAAGAGCCAGTTAGTTTATGAGAATGTGACAGCTCTATCTGCACCTGTGTCTCCCTCCTGCTTCCTGTTGCTGTCAGCCAGCTGGCTACAGCCACCATTGTCCATGGTGTAGACATAGTCCCTTAAGTCTGGCCCTCCCAACTGAAAAAGCAGTGACAACTGGGTCGGTGAATTTGGAATGTATGCAAACACAGGGGTGGATTCAAACTCCAGTGCTTTCCTTGAAGCTGGTCCTCTGAATATGTTTGTTTTGCTCACTTGGCTTGCCCTGCTCCATCAGAACTGCAATTTTTAAAAAAGAAAGCAATACTTGAGGAACAGTGCTGTAATGCAAAGGAAGGCAGTTTTAATGGTGGAATTTCAGATTTGTGACAGATTCATGGGAGTAGTACACTTGGGCAAAGACTAAGTGGCACTTGTAGATATGTCCCCAGAGATAGTCTTTCTTGCTTATGCAGGAGCCTGCTGCCTAGACACTAATGCAGAATGGCAGGCGATTATCAAGCTGGGAAGATAAAGTTGTGCTCTCTGTGTCTTTCTATGTTGGCCTGTTCTACTGTGTTGAACCTGTATGTCATTAGTCACAATTATCTACTGTCTATGCAAAATCAGTGCCTAAAATAATCCTCCATCCCTACCCACTACCGAACTGTATTTCCCTCTCAACAAGACTGGGAAAGGGAACAACCAGGGGAACAAGGATAAGATGGAAGTTTTGGGAGCCTGCAACCCTGTCCTCCAGAGGAGCTCACTGGGGGGCTTTGTACCCTCAGGAGGTATCACAAAAGGCCCAGGTCTCCTGAGGTGGCTCCAGGAGGGGGACAGGGCCTCAGGAGATGGAGGAGTTGAGAAGGCACCGTTGGCAAGCATGACCTCCCCTTTTAGCTGAGTTTGGATGAGTCTACATTAAAAACTTGGATTCTTGTGGCTTCCTAAGAGCCAACCGCATCCTAGATACTATCACAGAAGACACACATTTCAAGAGTTAAAGGACAGTTTATTCCTTGTCATGTTCTTTGTGCCCAGGCTGCCCCCTGCAGTGATTACCTCAGCTAAGGCATGCTCTCACTAATCACTGCTTCATTCTATAACTCCAAACAAGTTAATATCATTTCTAAGATAATTTCCTCAAGTCCACACACTCCCTCGGGCCATATAGTTTCTCGATTGCCTTTGGTTCCATTTTCAAGCTTCTTTCCTTTCCCGTCAGTGGACAGTAATTCTAAGACCATTCAGATTAAATGAAGGCAACCCTGCGGATCATTTGTGATCCTAAAAGTTAGATAAAGCTTTTGAGGCCAGCAAATGTCAGACTCTCATTTCAACAAGAGGGTAGAGGTGTAAGAATAAATGTGACAAGATTGGTCCCTTGTAAGGTGTTGGAGGAAGGTCAACAGAAGGCAGGAGGACAGAAATTGTTGCTTCAAAGTGTATTATTTATTATACTTTAGACTACATGTAAGGCCAGGCTCCCAGGCTGCATTTGTATGGTCAGCTTCCACAGAACAATCACACATACTGCTTTCGGGTTTTTGTGATATGCCATTGTTGGAAACACAAACATGGCATATTGCTAGTAAGGGAGAGAAAAGGCAGACAACAAAAACAATTACAGGCAAGCAGACAGGAGCAATTATTGTTTAAAACAGCCGAACAGCATTGTGAAGCTTATTTTTTATTGGGGCAGGGTGAACGCAAGCATGAAAAAAGACAGAATAAAATGCTTTCATTTTTTCAATGACAGCATGACACTGTTTGGCACCAGTGACACAATTCCTCATCAAGCAACAGTCCTGCTTGAGATATTTGTAGCAGAAACGGCCAGGAAATCTCTCTCTTCTATTAGCCCTGCCTTTTATCTCCGTTGTGGCCTTGCTGTGAATTGAGTGTGCGCTCACCACAGCTTTTGCTTAACATACGTTGGGGTTGATAGTACTGTCTCAGTTTCTGATTGAGTTTTACTAAATCTCATAATCCTGGGACCAGTTCAATTCTGACAGTTCAGTTCTCATTGGTTTTATCACTGGTCCAAAATGGCCTGACCTCACTGAGGACGGGGTCACATTGTCCTTTATGTACAGATGTTGATGACTCTGTCTAGGGTGTGATGTCATGAACCCTAACAAGCCAAACCTGCCTCTCCCACCGGCCCTTGGCAGTACCTCAAATTCCCACCATTCAAGTGACCCATTTCAGTGAGTTCCTCTGCACCTCCAGCATATACCTGTGAGGTGATAAGCTACAGCTCTCAGATTAGCATTAACGAGTTTACCAAACGAGGGAGCCAGTCACCCAGGAGACACTGGATGTAAGTAAGGAAAGGTAGCTCTCTCACGCTGAGTGTGTTATTTATCATATCTGTGGCTCAGTTTTTCTATCTGGAAAAAAGGGGCTTCTTTTTGGATAATAGATTTGGCAACATTTTAAAACCAAATACCATTAAAAACTAATAAGTTATTGCTGTATTGCTTCTCTACTTTGGTTTTCTCTTCTGAAGCTAAGTCGGGTTCTCAAACTTTAGAGTGCACTGGAATCACCTTGCAGGCTTGTTCCAACATTCCTGGGCCCCAACCTCGGGGTTTCTGATATAGCAGATATAAGGTGGGACCTGATAACCTGAATTCTGTGAAAGGCTTCGGGCTCTCCTTCTGCTGCTGGTCCAGGGACCACACTTTGAGAGCCACTGCTCTAATAGATAGGAATGGATTTCCTGGGCCAGATTTCACAGCGAGGTATGAAAAGGAAATGAGTATACTCCTAGTTATTCCAAACATTTGTGTCACATACCAATTCCTACAAAATTACTCTATAAACTGCACTTGACCATCAGCAAAGCCTAGGGTCAGTTATGATGCCAAAAGAGGCATCATTACAATCCTCAGAATCTCCTGTAATTCGGGCAGAAGGGTTATATAACAGAAAGACAGCCTCTAAAATGAGTTCATTATTCATGCTTTCACACATTCCTTTTTCCAGAACTTTTTGAACACCATCTTATGCCAATTATTATGACAGCAACTAGGGAAAACTCAGAATCTTTGTCTCAAGGATCTTTCGGTCTAACATGAGAGGAAAGACAAATAACTATGAAACAGTGTAGCTATGATAACCAACTTTTATTTAGATATATATTAAAATATATGAAGCATTTTCATGTTGTGCTTCCTGTGATCCTCACTGGATACTATTCCTGGATATTTTTTAAATTAGGAATTGGAGGCACTGAAACAATAAGTGACTTCCCCACTGTCACTCTCCTGGGAGGGGCGGAGCCAAGGTGCAACCAGGCCTTAAGATTCCAAAGCACATGCCCTTTGCCCAGCACTGCACTGCCGTTCTGATCCTGCAGCAGATGCATCCCAGGGATCCCAAAGAACTAAAGATGAGAAGGGCTCCTCTCCAGGGGTCTCAAAGCCTGTGGGAGAAATCAAAGTGGCAGGATTTGATGGAAAAAAAGTTGCCTTGGCTAGAAAAAAGGAAAAACTGCCCTCCAAAGGACCTTAAACCATGTCCCTTGAGCAAATGTTATTTAAAGTTGTGTCTTCAAAATTCCCTATGTGTTTTAGTCCATGAAATTGATTCAACTAGCCCGGCCAGTGGTGCTCAGTGGTTGAGTGTTGACTCATAAACCAGGAGGTCACTGTTCTAGTCTGGTCAGGGCACATGCCGGACTTAAGGGCTCTATCCCCAGTAGGAGTTGTGCAGGAGGCAGCTGATCAATGCTTCTCTCTCGTCGTTATTTCTATCTCTCTCTCCCTCTCTCTTTCTCTCTGAAATCAATAAAACTATGTTTTAAAAAAACAAAGGGAAAAAATTCATTCAACTGTCTTTACCAACTGTTACCAATTATATTATGTTCTGCGTAATAGGCAGAGAGAAACACAGTTTAATTTCACTGTCAGTCCTGCCTGATGTGGTTCAGTTGGTTGGAGTGTTGTTTCATACACCGAAAGGTTGAAATTGCTATTTTCTGAGCACCCTAGTACATTCCTGTGAATCAACTTCACTGAGACTTCTCAGGTTCAGCCCTCGTTGTTCCTCTCAGACCCGCAGCCAACTCGCCCCAGATGGAACCAGAAGCTGCTCGGAAGGGGCAGGCTCCAGGGAGTCAGAAACTAGAGCAAGTGGAGAGCAAATGCCAAAGAGCTCCAGCTCCCTTGTATTTTTTAAAAATATATTTTTATTGATTTCAGAGATGAAGGGAGAGAGAGAGAGATGGAAACATCAATGATGAGAGAGAATCATTGATTGGCTGCCTCCTTCACCCCCGACACTGGGGATTGAGCCTGCCATCCAGGCATGGGCCCTGACTGGGAATCAAACCTCCTGGGATTCTTAGGTCTATGCTCAACCACTGAGCCACACTGGCTGGGCATCCCTCGTCTTTTTTTATCTCAACCTAAGGAAGGAACCTGGCAATGTCATCATTCAATAGGTTGAGAGCTTTATAGCAGTGTTTGACAGAACTATAAAAGATGTTTTCTCATTAAAGGATATGTGAAAACATATCAGAAATGTAAACAGCACTCAAACCAGAGACAATGTATGTGCAATAAAGTAAAATAGGATTCATCAGTTTTATGTATTTTAAAGAATTACCTTGAATTAAGCACTGTTGGTTTCTCAGCTCTGTAAAAATTTGTGGATACATCTTTCCCTGTATGCATTTGTTAATTATTCACCCCCAAACTTAGATGCATACAACAATAATATTAATTTATTTCATTCTTTCTGTGAGTCAGGATTTGGGGAGTAGCTTGATTGAGTGGTTCCAGCTTGGGGATTCTTGGGAGGTTGCTGTCTGATGGTGGCAGAGACTGGGGTTCTTGATTTTTTCACTCTCATGTCTGGGGTCGGGGCTAGGAAGAATTGAGCAGGGTCTGGAAAAATTAGGACTTCTTAGGCATCTCTCTGTGTCTCTTTGTGAATCTCTTCATGGTGTCTTCAAGATGGTGGCTTCAAGATAGCCAGAATTTTTACATGGCAGCTCTGGGATCTCAAAGGTGTGTGTCCTGAACTGTTTCACATTCTATAATCAAACCTTAGAAGTCACACAGCAAACCTTCCTCCACATTCTATTGGTCAAGTCTGGAAAAAAATAACTGCCCAAGTTGAAGGGTACTGCCTTTTTCAACTTCATCAAGGCAGAGAAAGGAGCTGCCCAACCTCTCAACAAAGGAACGCCAACATCACATTGAACAAAGAATCTGAGGGACTCTTCATCTTCGAAAAATACAGCCCACAACATAATGATTCTTGGAATTCTACATGGACTCACTTGAAGTTTACAAATCAAATCACATCAGCTGAAACCAGTTTGGCTCAGTGGATAGAGCGTCGGCCTGCGGACTGAAAGGTCCCGGGTTCGATTCCGGTCAAGGGCATGTTCCTGGGTTGCGGGCACTTCCCCAGTGGGGGATATGCAGGAGGCAGCTGATCGATGTTTCTCTCTCATCAACGTTTCTAACTCTCTATCTCTCTCCCTTCCTCTCTGTAAAAAATCAATAAAAAAATATATAAAAAACAGAACAAAAACAAATCACATCAGTAGATTTTAGTTGAGTAAATTCTGTCTGCATTTCTAATTATATCTGTGGCAGTCCCCAGCAGCTGATACAAGGCAGCGTGTTTGCTCGGTAATTATCTATGGACTAGTCGTGATGTGTTCTAGAGAGAAAAGAACTAAGTCACAGCTGGGTTCTAGTCCTTCTCTAACACAAATCATTTACTTCCCATGCTTTTACTATGTATAAATTAAAGACTGTACTAGCTCCCCTTCCTATATTTCATAGTTTCGGAAAATAATCCATATGTTCATGGACCACACAAATTTGAGGCTACAGTGAGGAACCTAAAATGGTAGCAGAACTGTATTTTCTGTGACTATGATTCCATCCATAGAGTTTCAGAAACCACAGCCCTCTTTAAAATACTCTTTATATGTTTGGAAAGTTCCAGGGTCATGATCGGCATACACTGTGCTATTTCTTTCTCTACGGTTCTTGAATCTGATGTATTAGAATAATGTTTAAGTATGCGTAAATGGATAGACCAGTAGC
Source organism: Myotis davidii (assembly GCF_000327345.1). Lineage (NCBI taxonomy): Eukaryota > Metazoa > Chordata > Mammalia > Chiroptera > Vespertilionidae > Myotis > Myotis davidii. Next base: position 4,263,082 of record NW_006289813.1, on the reverse strand, counting down.
CGGCTCCATTACTACAACTTACTCATAAAGGAATGTTTTCTCGTGCTCCCTAAGACTCAGTCATGGAGCTGTGGCAAAGAGAAATCTGACTAGCAAATGCCATCCTGCTTTCAAAATCATTTTTCTCCTTTAACAACAACCCCTGTCCTGCAATGGGACTCTCCAAGCATGACCAGATTCTCTTAATCCCCAGATTAGTTCGGGCTTTGCTGATTTCATCTTTCACGCCAATTCCAACTGATCAGGCATAGCTGACTGGAATAACCTAGAAGACAGTCTAGG
>NW_006289813.1:4261569-4262767 GCF_000327345.1 Myotis davidii | reverse complement strand
AGAGTGCCTTAATCAGTTAATATCATCTGCCAAAGGCATAGGAAGAAGGGAGTAGTAACGAAATCTCAGTGTTATTAAAGCTATGCATGAGCAGAGCTACAAGGTGCAACAAGATTCCTAGACTGTGAGTCAAGGAGCCTGAAGATGACAAGGTGAGAGAATTGCCAAGACAGTTTGTATGGCAGCTCGGGTCATGGATTGGGGACGAGAAGACCAAAGTAGAAAACACTTTGTGACCCATGAAAATGCAAAAATGCTTTACAAATAATTTCTTTCTGATTACAAAATTAGTACATGCTTATTCTAAAAAAGCTAGAAGAATGGAAATTCTGCTTCGTCCTGTCTCTATCCATTTAATGCTGGATTTGTTTCGTGATCCAACTGGATTCACTGCCAGAATATTCTGTTTTCCACAAAATAAATGGTCATGTGAGGTTCTTGTCAGAGTTTCTAAAAGGACAAGAAGGATTCACTGGGTTTATCAGAAAAAGGTGTTTCACTGTTTTGTGTCTCCTGGTTAAAAACAAAAAGTATGTGGTCAGACAAACTGATTTTCATTTTAATACTTCATGTGATCAGCTCTGTCTATTTGGCAGAGGCTCCCATTTCACTGAAGTAACCTGACAATTGTGAGTAGTTGATTAACCAAATCAATTTACAAGTCACATGTAGTGCAAGATTACCGATGACGATAACACAATAGAAAATGTACCTGTTTCTCTATAAAACTGTTTATCAAAGACCAAATAGAAATTCCATTTACAATATTTAGGAATAAATACCTGATTTACAGCTACTACTTCCAAAGCAATGTCTCAGATAGTCTAGTGACTTATAATTCTCAAGTACTAGTACTTCTAAGACTTAATTATTATAACTAAAAATAAACACCAATACAAGAAAGGTCATCTTTTTTTTTTTGCCCCTTTCTGTGTGCTTGCTATGTGATCTTGGGGAAAATTAGATACCCCTCTAAGCCTCAATTTTCTCATAGCTGAAATGAGTAATTAAACAAAATGGTTTCTAAGTTCCATACTAGTTCTAGCCGTTTGTAAATCTATTCATTCAGGAACATTTGTGGAGGATACACCCACCTGAGCTACTATGCAGGAGCTGAGGCTGAGTAGATGGGATATAAAACTAAAGAGAAGACATAAAATGCAAGAATTTCTGACCTCAAGAAGTCTATGATATAGGC
>NW_006289813.1:4234407-4261411 GCF_000327345.1 Myotis davidii | reverse complement strand
GAAATTAAACAAAATGGTTTCTAAGTTCCATACTAGTTCTAGCCGTTTGTAAATCTATTCATTCAGGAACATTTGTGGAGGATTCACCCACCTGAGCTACTATGCAGGAGCTGAGGCTGAGCGGGTGGGATATAAAACTAAAGAGAAGACATAAAATGAAAGAATTTCTGACCTCAAGAAGTCATGATATAGGATATGAGGTGTCATAAAAGAGATGTAATCAACGTTGAGAAAATAAAGAGGGTAGATCATTTCATTCTAATGGAAGTTTTCAAAGATTTCATGAAGGAAAGGACAGTTGAGTTGAAGGATCTTCCAGAAAAGCTGGGATTTTGACAGACTGAAATGGAATCAGGAAAATATGTTTATTCAGCACACACAATCCATAGGTGAGTGCATCTGCAAAGTAATATATTTCCTTCCTATTCTTGGCCTTTTCTTGGAAATTTGAATTCATGGAACTATATTTATATGTAGAATATGGTTATAGAACTTTTGCAAAATTTACCAAGGTTATTTGTGAAAGTGTTAATATTTAAAAAAAGAAAGAAAGAGAAAAAATAAGCATGGCCTTAGACATCTTTTTATCAGTTAATTATTGCATTGATTGTCTGTCTTGAGACAATCACAGGCGAGACTTAGAACTGCCAATATCTCTTGATAGACAAAGACTTGAGAAAAGCAGAAGCAGGGAGAAAAGGAATTGTTAGCATTTTATATAAAGATCAACATGTGCTACTTAAAAGGAAAAACTAAGCAAACAACTTGACTTTTTCTGGTTCACAAGAATGCACCTGTAGAAGGTTAAAATTTACTACATTATGTTATGGGTGAGAAAGATAAGAGTGTCACGCCTATCTCTACATATGCAACTGTGAAACCAAGACAAATTCATTTTAAATAAAACCCTGTTAGAGTGTTCCCTATTCCTTCCTACACATACACACACACACACACACACACACATACACGCACGCACGCACGCGCGCACACACACACACAGAGATATGCACTATTTTTGCATTTTAAATGTATTAGTACATTTAATTCTCCCTACAACTATATGAAATAGTGATTACTATCACCCTCATTTTTATTGATGAGGATATTAAAGCACAATAAGGTTAAGTAATTTGCCAAAGTTACTACCAGTGCATGGCACGTCCAGGTTTTAAATCCATGGCTGTCTGGTTCTAGAATGTGCTATCAATCCCTCTACACCTGACTGCCCCTATATATTTCCCTAAATAGCAGAGACAGATTCAGAGTTTTATACCTGTTCTGCCACATGTATAAAAAGTGTCAAGCCAAATGATGAAATGGCCTCATAATCGTTTCTTCTCCTGGGATCCAGTGCTTCTCATGCAAATAATAATAATAATAATAATAATAATAATAATAATAATAATAACAAAATATTTTACATGCCATGAAACTTCAGGAAGAAGCTGGTGGTAAGCTGCACATATAAATTAGGTAAACCTGGTATTTATAGGTGCTATTTAAGTGTTTCTAAACCTGAAGAAGTCAATGCTAGATAAAAAAGATGGAAATTTTAAACATAGTGCAGGGAGATTAAATTAAGGAAAGTAGACTCTGGCATCTAGAAAAATATATACAGTGATATTTTAAAAAGTCTGAAACTATTAAACACAGTTTTCACAAATTAAACGTGAAAAAAAATAAATAACATGATTTTTGCAGTCAGAAAGTAATAAAAATAACAAAAGTGCCTGAAAAATGGTACTGGCTGTGAAATCTTCCAAGAATTCAATACTGGAAGTGACATTGATAAAGAATAGCTGGCATATTGGAAACTGTCAAGATTAATAAAATTTTCTGACCAGCATTATAGAATCAGAAGGGTGGCAAGGATGTTTACTGATTCTTTCAAAGCATCCATAAACGAAAATGCAAAGATTAACAATCTTGCTACTGAAATACTTAGAGAAAAAGGTTGAAATTTTGTGAAATATTAGATAAAAATGTAATTGCAGTTCAATGCCTTTTTGATTCTATCTATGTAAAAATTATTTCCTGTGATAAATAAAAATCAATGTTAATACAAACAGCATTTTCAAGGTAAGTTACTTCTATTTCCATCATTAGAAGCATCCTTATAGTAGGTGAGAAATGATGATTTTGAAAGCAATGTTATGATTATGATTGTAAGCACGACAATCCCAAAAGAATTTGTATCAAGACTTTTGGGAAACTGACTGATCATAATATCATTATATAAGTATTATTTAATCTAAGAGTCTAATATAAATTATAGTAGCACTGAATGCCAGCATTGAAAAAGTATATTAATGTAGGAAAAAAAGTCCTATATTATGTACTAAACAGAGCAAACAGTAAGATCCCTAAATAAAGTGGCCATGGGCCACTTTTCAGGTATAATTAGGCTGAGGTTTAAATACTATGACAAATGAGATTGGAATTCTGTAATTTAAAGCAAATCTCTACAGTTTCAGCTACAATTCATCGGCTTTTCAGCTAGTCACTTAAAACTCCAAATCTCATTTTAGTCCTGTGCCAAAGGAGGTAACATGCAGAAATAAATCAAAGTAAGCCATCAAGAGCTTCCCTGGGTAGTTGGCACGTTCTAGTGCTAAATAAGTATCAGTTCCTTTTCTCCCATTCTCTTCAAAGTTCCCTCCTCTGGAAAATTTAAAAAGTAATAAAAGGTATAGCCTTCGGGGAATTGGTAATCATGTTAGAATGATGAGATGTACGCCCAGGAAACAGTGAATGGATATAAGCAACATATTCACAAAATTGAGAAATAAGAACACTGAGGCAGGTATTCACAAAAGACAGAATCAGGAAGGCATAAATTTGGTTACCTGCAAGGCTGCAAGGAGATGGGACCGAGGGCGGATCCTGATGGACAGGTAGGATTAGATGAGATAAGTGGATGGGAGGAGGAGTCTTTTCCAAACCAACTGGATGGAGCAATAGGATCTGGAAGTTGGCCCTACATCTTCATGGGACAAGGAGAGGACTAGTCCAGCCAGCCCAAAGCTTAGCCTGGGGGAGACCAGATACCATCTCCTGGGCAGTTATTTTCCTTCAGAGGGCTTTCACCTCATCTCAGTCAACTGCTCACTGGGGCAGGTAAGTGTTTATGAAAGGAGAGTTCCCTAGCCTTGCAGGCAACTGTGCAGCAGCATGCAAAGGTTGAGAGGGAGTTTATATATGGCCCAGTTCACTGATATGCATACCAGGTGCAATGGTTACGTCCTAAAATGAATGCAAATTGCCATGAGTACTTGTTAGATTAAAAATAGGTGTAAAAAATACGGTAACGGATGTGCTTGCTTTCTTCTCTAAACATAGTGCTGCTGACCCAGCACTAGTAGGGCACTCACTTGAGGCCACTTCACCCAGCGTGATGGATTTGCAGGCTGTCTGTGACCAATAGCACACATTTTTAATTTGGCGAAGGAACAGGGCAAAACAAATCAACATTAGCAGAAATGGTGCTTATGCCTTCGGCCTCAGCAGAGCTTATCATGGTATTTATGGGTCACAATGAGACTCAACCAACTCCTTCACCCCTGACCTCACCTTCATCCCATCATCACCCCCAAGACTTTGAAATAAGGAAAATAACATTGCCCTGTGAGGGTTCAGTTCTCATACTAGCAAATGGTAGCAATGAGCAAGAAGCCAAGTTACTTTAGAGACAGAATGGCCTCTGGGTCTGCAAGATCTGACTGTGTGCCGGAAATCAAAATGTATTGACTTGGGAATGCTCTTAGCCTTCCCAAGAAGAGATGTTAAGTTTTTTGACTCCGCTTCCCTCATACTCCACACTAAGGAAGCTCTTGACATAGGCAGACCAGTCCTAGGCATTTAGTATTACAGCAAAAAGGGAGAATGGGGAAGAGAGAATCAGGCCTGGCATGCTAGGACTAAAGAGGGGAGGATATTTACTTGCTGTGTGAATGCCCAGGCTCCCAAGTTCCTTTTCTTGGGCAATGGATTAAGATATTAGAAACCCTTTTCTAAAAAGGAAATTGGGTAAATATCTGTGGATAAGGCTAAAAGTCAGATGGAAGGAAGGTGAGGAGGGAGGGAGGGAGGAATGAAGGGATGGAGGGAGAGAAGAGGGAGGAAGGAAACCATTGGTTCAGGTGACTGGAAATCTAAACATAGTGTGGACTTCAAGTATGGCTATCCCAACAGCTTAATGTGTCACCAAGGACCTAGTTTATTTTCTTTTCTATGCTCTCTCTTCTCCAAAGGCTCTTTCATTTTGAGCACATTTGAGGCTGTGCTCCATTGTACAAGTTCAGAGGAAGGGAGTATATTTCTGCCCTAGAGTTCCTAGAAGGAACCCAGAGATATATTCTAACTGGACTGCTTAGGTAAGAGAATCACACATTCTAGTTCCTTATAACATTCTGGTTTCCTATTGGCCTGACGTAATTATTAGTAATATCTTCTCCCCTTCAGTGTCAAGTACATTCAAATTTGGATGTCAAACTGTATGGTTGGACAGAATGCCTGAATGTTTTACTAATGTAAAACAATACCTGAAAAATAAATTTGTTTTCAGCATGCTGATAATTTCAGAAACTGAGCCTCCTACTATTTCTTGGAAATAATCAATGCTACCTAGAACATAGCCAGCTGACCTTTCTCTAGGGAGTCTAACTTTGCTGTTGTACATTTTATTCAGTAATGTACATGCTAGCTTTACTGTTCATCTTCCTAAAATACCTGTATTCCATGTGCAAGGTATGACTACCAAACTGAAACCAGTATTGTGAGGAAAAGGGAATAATTGGTTGTTGTATTAGACTGGGTTCTCCAGAGACTCAGAACCAATACAATATGTATCAGATAGATAGATAGATAGATAGATAGATAGATAGATAGATACATTTATTATAAGGAACTAGCTCATGTGATTATGAAAACTGGAGACCGAGAAGTCCCAAGATCTGCAATCAGCGAGCTGGAGACTCGAGAGAGCCAACAGTATAGTTTCAGCCCAAGCCCAAAGTCCCGAGAGCCAATGGAATAAGTTCCAATTCGGTGTAAGTTCAAATATAAGAGAAGATGATACCCCAGCCTGAAGACGGCAGAGAGAATTCTCTCTTATTTCACCTTTTTTGTTCTATTCAGGCCTTCAACGCATTGGATGAGACTCATCCATATTGGGGAGAGCAATCTGCACTACTCAGTCTACAGATTCTACTTTAACTTCATCCACATTGAGAGCAATCTGTGCTAATCAGTCTACAGATTCTGTAAATTTCATCTAAAAACATTCTTACAGACACCCAGAATAATGTTTCACCCTTCCAAGACAAGTTGACACAGAAAACAATGAACCATCACAGTTGCTGTGTCAGCAATTAAAAACTTCCACTAGATATGAACAGTTATATTTCTGGTGCAAAATTAAAACATTAGCCTTCTGCTTTATATATTAATTTCTGTTGACTAATGTAAAACAATACCTGAAAAATAAATTTGTTTTCAGCATGCTGATAATTTCAGAAACTGAGCCTCCTACTATTTCATGGAAATAATCAATGCTACCTAGAACATAGCCAGCTGACCTTTCTCTAGGGAGTCTAACTTTGCTGTTGTACATTTTATTCAGTAATGTACATGCTAGCTTTAAAAAAACACTTCATTCAAAATGAAGCAAAGCATTAAGCAACTACTCTGTAAATGTACAACAAAGTAGATAATAATTCAACATTTTAGGTGCCATGATCAAAAAGAATAGAAAAAGAATAAAATTGAATGTAATAAAAAGGATGCAAAAACTACTTTGGATCTTATGATCAATTTCTCACCAATATTACCCTGAAAGAACAATACATCCTATTAAAATTATATTCCTGTCAGAAGGGAAAAGGTAGATAAATTATTGGGAGCTATGAATACATTTTTAATATTCCTTGATGTTGAGCTTTGACCCATACTTTTTCATCTTTAAGACAAGAGATCTCAAATTTGATGGTCAGATATAAATTATTACATGTTGGTTTCAGGATAATTAGAAAAGGCACCAAGCTGAAAATTCATGGATACCGCAGCTATCTCTTCATCTATTTTTAGACTCCCTTAGTTCCAACACTAGGAATTAGAAAGCTTCCTCTTTTTTTTCTTATAGATTATACAGTCATCAACATGTCCTAGAAGCAGAGCCACACTGACTCTGTAAGCCCACAAACTTGCTCTTGGCGGGTGAATTTCATCCTCTCCTGTTGTCCTAACTGGTCTGTGATCTAATCTTTATTCTCTAAAGCTTTGTCTATCTGTGCTAAACTGAAGAAACCTAGCTTTGCCATTGAGGAGAATTCTTAGAAGAACTTGGAGATATCTCTGGAGCCTAGGATCATACATGAACATCAAGATTGATACCAGTTTCTCACTTGAAATATGCTAAGGAGTAGAGGTTGGCCAGTGTGGTCTTTCAATGGAAAAACAAAGAGGACAGCAGTAGGAAATCTTGAACTGTGATTATTTGATGTAACAAGAATATATGAGATTTCTGTGGCCCAAGTAGATACTATAGACAGTAGCTAGACTGAAGTGATCTGAAATTATTTTACTCAAGAGATCAACCAACTGGGGCAAGAGAAACCTAGTGTGAGAAGTTAAGGAATAATTAAGGGCCACCTAAGAGGGGTTGTTGTTAAGATTCAACTGAATTCTTTACTTGTATCAAGGAGCGATACAACATAGGCATTTTTCAGAATCACAAAAGAATCCATGTTTGCACGCAATTAAAGAGTCAGTCTTTGGATGCCAGATTATAATAGCACCAGTGATATAATACTGTTACCTTTGTCCCTCTGATATCCATTCCTCTTCCCTAAAGGAGCCAGAACTGGCAGGGAAGGGTTAAGAGGGATAGTGATAAAAAGGCCCACACTTCCGTTCCCTGCTGAGGGTTCCAGTGGAGGGGTGGGATTTGTGAAGAGAAGAGGGACTCTTAATTGAGTGTGAACTTAAAGTGTTCATTTAGAATGGACAGGACCATTTAGTGCTGCAAATGAACTTTAATTATGAACAGAATCATAACAGAAAAGATAAAGGCCTATTTCCAAGATGTGATAAAGAGCAGGGAAGGAAGATTCAACAATATCTTTGAAGACAGTCGTTCATCAAAAATAAAGCATTCTCTGTTCACACCTCATTGATTTCAGATTGTTCCATTTAATAATCTATACACATATTATATGGATTGTTTTTTATGTAATCTATCATGAATATTTCTCATGACATTAAATATTATTCTATACCTCTTGTCTGTCTTTATAATATTCCTTTTTAATAAATGTACAAAAATTTTAACTGATGCCCTATTGTAGACATTTAGATTCTTTTGCCTAAGTTTGCTATTATAACCAATGATATAATAAACAACTTTACATATAAAGCTTTGCTCATAACCATAATTAGTTCCTTAGGATATATCTCTAGAGGTGGAATTACCAGATCAATGATTATACATATAAAGTTTTAGATATATAGTGCCAAATCTTAAATTGGATAATTTATTAATGAATTAATTCCACTTAATATTCATATCAATAACTCCTCAAAATCCTCTAGAGTTTATAAGCATTTTTTTTATTTGCCAGAATTAAAAGTTGAAAATAAAATATTCCAAATATCAAAAATTGTCTTGCCCAGAATTTAGATACTCAATTCTAAATAAAAACTTGCAATTTTGATAAATAATTGCAGAAATTCAAATCAAACTACTATCTACCATCACCTTTGAAATAAAACCTACTGAATATTTATTTAATTTCTGAGCTTTCAGATAAAATTGTCTTAATGATAGCTGCACTAGTGACCTATTTGAAATGTTCTCACCAAGAAACCGATAGTAAAAGTCTTTCTTCCATGAGCAAAAGTTTTGAGGAAATAGTTGGCCTGCATTTTTCCTTGGGTTAGAAATCAGAGTAACATACAAATGATCAAAATGATAGCATTTCAGTGTAGTCCTGTGTTTTCCGGGGAAAGGAAAAACAAAACTTCAGTGACATGTGGCATGGTTAAACTGGCCAAATGCCAAACATATAAAGTGTTATCATGTCTTCTGAACACAGAACAGAACAGTTCAATACTCATAACTATTAGTCTGTGGGTAATAACAACAAATCCCTTTTAGGTAACATTGTTTACAAGGAGCATGTAAAGCATTTGCACACATATCATCTCAATTGAATGTTGTAACTCCGTTGCAGGATAGATTTTGTTACTTTCCATTTTATACCTGAAGAAACAAAAGTTCAAACTATTTAGTTTGCTTACCCATAGACATACAGCTCTGGTACAAACAGAGCCAGAAGTCAAACTGTACCTTAATTCCAAATCCAGAATTTGTCTACTTTGCTGCTCTGCTTCCTGGTTTGTTCATTTGCTGATTTATTTATTCAATACTGAACATCGAGATGTGCCTAGCACTGTTCTAAATACTAGTAGGGATGGGCAATATCCCTGTCCTCTCTTATCTTGTGACCATTGTGATAGTAAGGGTGGCAGGAAGGCAATAATGAAAAATTAATTTGCAGTATCTCGGGGAAAGATAAGTGCTATGAAAAATAAATCCTAGTTAGAGGAGAGATGCTATTTATGATTATGTTCTCAAGGAAGTCTTTCAGAAGAGGTTAACTTTTGAGCAGAGACCTGAGCAAAATGAGGGACCGAGTTATGTGGACATCAGGAGAAAGAGAGTTCCAGGGGGAGCTTGGGAACCTGATTTTTAATATTAGTAGCTATCCTCACAGAACAACTAATGTCAGGCTTGACTTCTGTTAGCTTTATAATTAACTGTAGATGCAGAGAAAAAGGCATTCTGTTTAAGTAAAAACACTTATGAAGGAAGGCAAACACCAGATAGCATATCCACCACATAGAAGGAAGAAATGAAAGCTGCTGGGCTTTCTACTTCCAACTGACTCGGCTTTTCAATATTCATAGATTTCTTCTCAGGATAGCGTTGGGGAATATAGCTTTTATTTCATTCTTTTAAAATAAAATCTTGCAAATGAACTATAGAATCAAATTAAATCAATTTCATTCACAATCTTGTAAGTACCTTTAAAGGACATTTACTAAGAGATAAGGAGGGCATTTTAATTATTTTCTTGTGTTTCTTGTGTTCAATTTTTATTAACATGCTAAAAAACAGCATGAGATTTAATAATCAATCATAGTCCATTCCCTTCAACTTATGAAACCTCAAAATTGAAATACATCTCAGGTAGTCAGTGCATGAGAATTGGGAAGAGGGATTAAGGAGCAGCTCCAGTTAGTAATGAATGAGGTGGCTGAGCTCCTGAGAAGTAGGAGCTGTAGACTAGAGCAGATTTATAAAAATCATAGGCCTGCCCTCTGAGAATCTAAAGTGTGTGACAACAATGTCTGACTATGTCCTTCACAGTGCCCAGTGTGATGCCTGTGACATAGTTGGCACTCACCCACTGACAGAAAAGGAAGGGAAGGAGGACGGCAACTCCGTTGGAGAAGGCATCGCCTACACAGAGGATGAGCCTTCAGAACCCATCACCCTGTGCAGAACTGGCATGCCATACTTCAGCCGTCTGGCAGCTTGAAGCAAACTTGGGGGAAGTCAACAGCATCAGCAGGTGGCCTGACGGTTGAGATGACCCGGACAGGCCTGGAAAGCATGGCGGCTTGCTGCTTCCCCATCAATACGTGGCCTGGAAGTGTCTTCTTCAGGCTCTGGGGAGGTGTTCTGAAAAGTTTACATCATCTATCAATTATTGTCTTTCCCTTGAAGGTAAATATTTGACAAGTTACAAACCTCTCTCTGCAATAAAAATGCCTTCGGTCTTTCTGAGTCATCTCTGTATTGAAGACTATCTTCTGGAAAGATGCTACAGTGGAATTTCCCAGTCATTTTCCAGACCCTCTCTGCCCATGGACCAGAGCTGCAGTTATTCATGTCTGAGTGGGATACAAGCGCAACCCTTGGTAATCACGGGGATTCGGTTTCTCCTCTCTGAGGTGCCTGGTCTGATAATGCACATTCTAGGAGAGTATCCCAGAGGAGAGAATGGTCTCATGTATATGTCTGTGGTTTAGTCTGTGTTTATGTGTCTGTACCCCAAACTTTTTGCTCTGTCCAGTGTATTCTTTGGAGAATGACAGATATACTATTAAGTTTTCACAGCCATATTACCAATTATTACAACAGGTCCAGAGGAATGTATGCAATGCATACTGAAGAAGACTCCGAAGGAGCAACAGAGACTGGAGAAAAGAAAGGAGCAGAACTGGAGGGACAGCATATGGTCTATTTTCTGGAGATAACTTCAAAAAGGGTCAGTAGAAAATGAACGTCATGAAAAAAAATGTGGTGAAAAAGAAACCAAAGGGGTATAACTAAATGCAATGAGTGAATTCAAGTGGATCTTGGAATAAAAAGAAAAAATTCTTAAAATGTATTTTGGAGAAAACTTAAATTTTTGAGAGTATCCATAATACAGATAATTAAAGAAAATTGTCACAATCCAATATAATTGTTTAATGATAGAAAAACAGTGAAAATGCTTTAGGAATTCTGCTTAGCTCGTGTCTGTTTTACTCACAGAATCCACTTCTCAGAGTGACCCTGAGCCTGTCTTGCCCACCCCACCCCACCCCACCCAAATCTTAGTTCATCAGAGCTCAGTCTGAAGCTAGTCAGCGGCTCTCACTTGATGGGCTGGGGTAGGGAAGAGCAGAATGGAGATCAGTCCAATTGAGAGAGGGACATAAAGACTAAAATGAGGAAGATCTGACTAGACCTACAATAGCAATCACAAAGCAAGCCCAGAAGGAACAAAACAAAGACTCACCTCCCATTAGTGCAACACTAGGGACCATGGTCCCTGAACAAGTCATGGGGTGCATTGTTAGAACTAGCTGAGTCTACAAGTACTGATGATAACACATCAAGTTAAAAAATTAGCCCAGCTGGTGTTGCTCAATGGTTGAGCATCGACCTATGAACTAGGAGATCACGATTCGAATCCCGATCAGGGTTCAATCCCCAGTAGGGGGCCTGTAGGAGGCAGCTGATCAATGATTCTCTCTCATCATTGATGTTCCTATCTCCTTATCCCTTCCTCTTTGAAATCAATAAAAATATTTTTAAATAATAATAATAATAATGATGATAATAATGGTATATGAGGTAAAGTTCCCAGGAAACAGAACATTGAAGATAAATAGATAAAACCTACAGCAAAGCCTATTGAAGTATATGCTGCTACCTGGGAACTGGAAAAAGCAAAAAGATTTCCTAAACAGTTCTATGTACAGCAGTAACTACCACGGTGTGGAAGTTCCACACATAAACATCATTAAAGTCAGCAGGAGGGAGGTTTCCTCAGGAACCAGTGGGGAGAGATCAGCAGCAAAATTCCACTTTCCACTGAGATTGGTATTACAGGCAGACTTGGTCTGTACAGAGGATTTCTACCAAGAGTAGAAATGCAATATATTTGTCATATGTAAGACGGAGGCTAAGACCTCATCAGCTTGCAAAGGGCCCAGATGTCTCCATGGTATCATCAGGTACTGTCTTAAGTGCTGAATGCTACGCCATGACTATTAATTGGCACCTCTCCTCTTTGCCAAGCATATGCTGAGTGCTGGGACACAGCCCCTCTCCACGAGAGGCTCACATTATATGCTGCGGTGAGAATATAATTTTCACTGCAGTATACATGTAGAAGGATAAACAGTGAGGTAGTCTCCTGGAGGGAGATATGGAAGACCCAGAGCCTGCCTGCCACCTCCAGCCCCAGTCCCACCCCTAAGCCATGCCCCCTCCAGCTAAGACAACTCGGGAAACCTAGGAGGCCTAGCTAGGCTACCAAATTAGGCCTCTGGCTCCCAGCAGAGAGCAGAATTCTAAGGGACTGAAGCACAGAAGTAAAGACTGGACAAAAGCCTAAGAGAGAAAAGGTTGTTATAAAGTAAAACAAGGGTGGGGCTGCTGAGGGAAATGGAGAGAGCAGTGGATCCTGGGTGGGTGTGAGAATGGAAGAGACTCCAGCATGTGCCTGGTGCTGGTCCCCATGCCAAGTGCTGTATGAAAAAGTGAAATCTGCCCTAACCAGTTTGGCTCAGTGGATAGAGCGTCGGCCTGCGGACTGAAGGGTCCCAGGTTCGATTCCGGTCAAGGGCATGTACCTTGGTTGCGGGCACTTCCCCAGTAGGGGGTGTGCAGGAGGCAGCTGATCGATGTTTCTCTCTCATTGATGTTTCTAACTCTCTATCCCTCTCCCTTCCTCTCTGTAAAAAATCAATAAAATATATATATTTTTAAAAAGTGAAACAAAGTCTTGATCCTTAGCCTACAGGCATTCCCATTGTGCAACCAAGCAGCATTGTCAATAGTGGACGTGTCTAGCAGAGCAATCGGACAATAATGCAAAACGTATCTATAAGTGGTAGAAAAAACCGTTGGTGAAATGTACACGAGATATTTGTGTAATTCACACTTTGTGAATTCTATTTTGTGATAAAAATAATAATATAAATGGAATGAAAAATATATGTAAAGAGGCCAGATGGTATTAATTTCATTGAACAGTTTTTGGAGTTTTGTTTGTGTTTTGTTTTTACCTTTTCCCTCTAGTCTTTCTCAACACCAGAAACACCATAAACCTCCTTAACTGTCTACCTCTTCCTCAGAATCTCATTTGAATCAGATCCATATTCTGTATTTTCATACTCACACCAATTATTAAAACCTTAATGTATTCCACAAACATGTGCATGCAGCCTAAAATAGTACAGACAACATAGTGGATTAGTTAGGAGCATGGATTCTGGAACCAGACAGCATGCGTTTGATTTCCAGCTCTACTACTTTCAAGCTGTGTGACCTTAGAGAAGTTAGTTAACTTATCTGTGCCTTAGTTTCCAAAGTTTGTATGTTGAAGGCTTTAGTGCTTGCTAATTTCGTGCTTATTCCAGGCTTATCGTTTTTAAATACTTACATCATTTCCTCAAGAAGAAGAGCATCTTGAATTGGATTCCCAGGGTGAAAATTTTGGAAGGAGATCAGAAGAATACAAAGGGAGTATATTATATTTAATTTCAGGGAATAATTTATTCAATAAGTATTTTGAGTGCCTAAAATGGGCCTGGTACAACATTAAGCATTAGGGATAGAGTGATTGTAAAGCAGTCATGATTCCTTTATTTGTGGCATATGTTTTAGTAGAAAAGCCATATCCGTAGGAGACACTGTAATTAAAGGATAGTGGGCAGGTGTCAGAGGGAGCAGTTGGTCATCTTAGGAGGAAGAGCTTTAGCAGGTATGATCTACTTCCCCTACCTCCAGCTTTTCATTTCAGAAACATCCTCCTCACTGGATGCTTGAAAAACCATCATCTATTTGTTCTTCAAATTAAATGAAGGACCAGGTTGAGGAGAATCAGGTCATCTATACCAGTGATGGCAAACCTTTTGAGCTTGGTGTGTCAGCATTTTGAAAAACCCTAACTTAACTCTGGTGCCATGTCACATATAGAAATTTTTTGATATTTGCAACCATAGTAAAACAAAGACTTATATTTTTGATATTTATTTTATATATTTAAATGCCATTTAACAAAGAAAAATCAACCAAAAAAATGAGTTCGCGTGTTACCTCTGACACGAGTGTTACCTCTCGTGTTACCTCTGACACTGATCTATACCCAAAATTGAATTAATTCCCTTCAAGGTCACATAATGTATTGAGTGCTTACTATGCAAGAAATCTCAAATATGGATCTGCGATGAAACTAGTCAAAGCCATAATTCTTGAATCCCAGCAATTATTTGACATTTCAATGCCATGTCAAATGAGATAACATAACATAGGCATAGTAATAACAACTTCTTATATAGTAGCTCCAAGGAGTCAGGGGGGAATGCTTTCTGCTTTGTGGACTTGAAAGAAGCAGCAAAAAACCAAGTAAATTACAACCACTCAAGAATTAATCTCTATTTGGAAATTTAGACATGACACCAAGCACACATTAGTCTATGCTTTCCTTAAGAAAAGAAGAGCCAGGTATGTTACAGTGCTAATAGGAAGAAGTATACTTTGGCTCCTGGTACGCAGGAACTATCCCTAGCATCAATAGTACTATCTTTTGAAAGTAGAAATTGAATTCCACATTTGCCCTAGAGAGTGTTTCTCTTGAATCGAAAACAGGCAGAACTACTGCCTATAAGACCCTACTTAATATTTTCCCTTAGCCCATCATTACCTCAACTTCTCTCATTCCCCTTGTTTACTTAGTTTTAGCACCCCTAGCCTCATCCTCACCATTCCCAAGTTCATGCTCCTGCTCAGGCCTTTTTAAAAAAAATACATTTTATTGATTTTTTACAGAGAGGAAGGGAGAGAGAGAGAGAGTTAGAAACATCGATGAGAGAGAAACATCGATCAGCTGCCTCCTGCACACCTCCTACTGGGGATGTGCCCGCAACCAAGGTACATGCCCTTGACCGGAATCGAACCTGGGACCCTTCAGTCCACAGGCCGATGCTCTATCCACTGAGCCAAACTGGTCAGGGCCCATCTCAGGTCTTTTCCACTTACTGTTCCCCCTGCCAGGAATAATCGTCCCCTAAATATCCATATGGCTTATTTCTCATTTGCATTGGGTCTTTGTGCAAAACTCATCTGAAGCCTTCTTCGTCCCATTACAAATTGCAATCCAGCTTTATTTTTCTCCTTTCACTTAATCAGTAACTAATATGGTATTTATCTCTTTTATAATCTATATCCCTGCTACAAATAAGCTCCAGAATGGCAGGGAGTCGGCTGTTTTGTTTACTGCTGTATCCTCAGGAGCCAGGATAGACTTTGGCACATAGCATACTCTCAGTAAATATTTGTTGACCGAAATACCATAGCCTGCTAAAGCTGGAGAGGCCCCAATGGAAGCACTTCCAGCTTAGTGTGAAACCATCTGGAAATAACGGTTTCAAGAACTCTGAGCACCTCCTTCAAGAAGGACCCCTGGCTTCCTCACCATTCTTCAAACATACCAGGAGGCAATTTTTTTTAAACTAAGCTTGGATGTCAATATGTTTATGTCCAATTTGCACTAATAATGCCATTATTAGGAAGAATATCTATATGAGAACATGAATATTTTGCCCAACCAGTTCAGAGTAAAACTCTACCACAGAGCCCTTGAATTATGGCAGGCATGAAATACAAACGACCCAACTGGTTCAACCTCGTAAGATCCCAGTGAGCTTCAGACCCAGGGTTGGTGTTCTTTATGAGCAATTGCAGGTAGAAGAAGCATGTTTGCAGTGAAGCATTAAACTGGCCATAAAACACAACCAGCAGCAAAAGTAGTTATGACACCTTCCAGGGAAATAAGACTATGCAATTATCATGAACACAGCCTTTCCTCAAGAATGACAGCCATTCTCATACACATTTGATTTACACTGTTAAGAACAAACACATCAATGGAAAACACAAATATACATGATTTTAGAATTGACTAAGATAACTAATAAAAAGTGATGTTATTCCATAGTCAATGTCCATTGAGAGCTGTGGCTTCCCCTTTAGCTAGTTTAAGAATCATAGCATGAGGTTACAAGGATCTTACAAATGCAATATTTCCAGCCATCAGGTACCTTACCTCTGGGTGAGTATAAGTAGGGCAGAATATAATCAACCTAGTAGGTGTTTCCCAAAATAACTGCTCCACTTATTGAATTCTAAAGACACCTATCGAGCATACATTTCAATAATAAGGAGACCAATTCTTTCTTCCATTACTAAGTGTAAAGTTTCTCAGCAAGTATCCTGAAAAGGGTAATACATTAACTTGAATTCAAAAAGTAATGTCTGGTATCCACTCCTTTCTTTAGAACATGTTTTGACAGTAAAGAGATTATACAGAGTTGTTCATTGTTCTTACTTTCACTCTCCTTTAATGTCCTGTGATTGTTGTTGTTAATGCTGTTGTTATTGTTAGAAAAATAAGAATACAGATGGTTCTGTTGCCAAACAAAGTTGAAGAATAAAATCGCCCACTGTGAACATTCCAGATGCATGATACTGGCTACTGGTAGAAGTGAACTGATAAAAGGATAAGAGACAGGAGGAAAATCAAACAAGATAATGAATGTACTTTATAAAGCATAATTACAAATTTAAGGGAATGTTATTTTAAACACTAAAGAGGAGACATGGGAGGCTAAAGATAAACTTTAGTAATTTCACTTATTTTTATTGTAATTAAATCAATTATGTGCACATTTTTTGGTCTATGTGTATTTAAACTCTTTAGTTCCTGTGTGATGAGTAGACTGTTTCTGAAGTGATAAATTGGCCTTTTCAGACATCCCTTCAGCTATGCATATTTTATGCTAGCTCTAAAGATTCCATTTCCTGAAAAGATGTACAAACAAGATGGCCACACATAAGAACCATGTTCTTCAAAACACCCATCAGCAGAGTGAAGGATTGAGCCATCTAAAACACTTACTAAAATGGAAAGTGGCTCACATATTCTCTCACCTCTTTTTTTGTTTCTTCCTCTATTACAGTGGTTCTCAACCTTCCTAATGCTACGACCCTTCAATACAGTTCCTCATGTTGTGGTGACCCCCAACCATAAAATTATTTTCGTTGCTACTTCATAACTGTAATTTTGCTACTGTTATGAATCGTAATGTAAATATCAGATATGCAGGATGTATTTGCATTGTTACAAATTAAACATAACTAAAGCGTAGTGATTAATCACAAAAACAATATGTAATTATATATGTGATTTCCGATGGTCTTAGGTGACCCCTGTGAAAGGGTCGTTCGACCCCCAAAGGGGTTGCGACCCACAGGTTGAGAACCGCTGCTCTATTATCTAAGACCATCACTGTCTGTTCCTAAATCATTTCACTGGTCCCGCGTGGTGGTGTAAAGAATGGGTCCAGCCCTACCACTGTGTAACGGTACAACCAAACAAGTTGTTTGCCCTTCCCTGGCCTCAGTGTCTCTTCCATAAAGTAAAACTTTTGCTTCCCAGCTCCCATCAGAGAAAAAATTACCAGTTGTTCTGTAATCACTCTTATTTTAAATAGGAAATTGTCAGATTTACAAGAATTGGTCTGGGATTTTAGGAAACCATTTTTCAGAAACTTGTCTCATCTTAAATTGTCCTAAGGCACGACATGAAGCAAAACAATGTAAGAAACCTGTACATGTGAAAATGAAAAATAAGTATGCCCTTACTTGTGTTTTAAATGACCTAATCAGAGAATTGGAATGCAAACATTTAAGGATTAACACCTTATCATTTCTTAATAGGACACTGACACAAACCAAGAAAGGAACTGAGGCAAGATAATTCTTGGAAAATGAAATAAACCAAGGTTGTTAAATTTAAATCAGTGCCAACAAAATCCACAGGATATTTAATGGGTTTCAGTTGTGGGTAAAGAAATGAGAATTCAACTATGGGGCTTCCAGGGAAGATGGAGTCTTTGGTGCACACCCTTGACTCTCTTCTCCTCAGCCCCCTCTATGGCATAATACAAAACCCAGAATAGTAGAATAGTAAGTCTGGTGGGGCATAAAGAGGTCACCTGGGGCCAAAGATCGTCAGCCATAATCTCTAGGGGGAGACAAGGTGTGGGATTTGTGAGAGAGGAGGAACAGAAGAGGAAAGTGGTGAAGAAGGACAAAAGGATTTCGTGCTTCCTTTGGGCCACTCATGGTAGAAGCCTGTGGGTCCCAACAGAGAGAAACTGCATGTTTGTCTATGGCTGCTTGTGTATTGCTCTAGGAAGCTAAACCCGGTGGGCATGATGGATACCTGCAAAGGTGGGTGAAACTGCTCTCAGGTTCAGATTTGTGAAGAGGGCCCCTCACTCGGATGTCATTTTCCAGGCTCTAGAGACCCTCTGGGCCGAAGCTACTTTCAGAACACCATGGACAGGCAATGAAAATTAAAACTCACTGAAGGAAAATAAATCTGATAGAAACTACTATGGTTTGAATGTTTGTGTCCCCTTCTCCAAATTCATATGTTCAATACTAACCCTCAAAAGTGATGGCATGAGGAAGTGAGGCTTTGGAAGTGCTTAGGTCACCAGAGTGGAGTGTTCATGAATGAGATCAGTGTTCTCATACAAGAGACTCACAGAGCTCCCTCACTCCTTCCCCACAGGGCACAGTGAGAAGGCGCTGGCTTTGAACCAGGAAGAGGGCCCTCAATGGAATGCAGTCATGCTGGGGACTTGATCTCAAACTTCCAGCCTGCAGAACTGTGAAATAAATTCCTGTTGTTTATAAGCTACCTCGTCTGAGGTATTTTGTTAAAGAAGCCCCAACAAACTAAGACAAAGATCAAGCAAGCTAAACATCTAGAAGATGTGCATCCCACTGAAGAGCTGAGAGAAAGGACATAAGAGAGCTTTCATTTAAAAAAAAAACAAACACTCAAGAAAACAATTTAGAGCACAAAATTATTCAAAAAATTAAAATTATGATGTTTGAATTGGTAAATACATAAATAAGAGGACATTTATTAATAAGGCTGCATTTGCATTCTGGAAAACAAGGCAGAAAAAAATAAATTTCAGGACCTTCATATCATACAATATCATGCCACAGCTAAAAAATGTATCAGATTATTTAAAAAGTTGGGTTCATAGTAAAATGTATAGGCTATCCTCATTGTATTAAAAAAGAAGAAGAAATATCACCCCATATATTGTGTATGTATTTGGGGACACAAATCATGATGTTTACAGCAAAGACTTTAAAAAAGTGTAGCTAGAGATGGGATACTAGCATAAAAATTGACTTTTTTAAAATTGTTGACAGTTTTACAGACATCACTATTTTCTCCATTTTTGCCTCTCTCCACCCATGCCCCACCCATCCCATGCCTTCCCCGCACTATTATCTGTGTCCATGGGTTTTGCATATATGGATATATGTCCTTTGGTTAATCTCTTCCTGTTTCTTCTGCCCCCTACTCCACTGATATCTGTTATTCTGTTCCATGCATCCATGCCTTTGGATCTATTTTGTTCATCAATTTATTTTGTTCATTATATTCCACATATAGGTGAGATCATGTGATATTTGTTTTTCTCTAACTGTCTTATTTCACTTAGTATAATAGTTCCCAGGTCCATCCATGTTTAAACATCTTTAAATTGTTTTTACTTCCCTCGATGAACATAAATTACTTTTGAGATTAAAAAATTAATTTTGATATGACTGTTCATGTTACCAATGCAATGATGCTTTGTCAGATCATTTTAATTTCATTTAAAGAAGAACTAAACAGATTTCTTCACCATGCACTTGGACCCTAAATTGGGTATTATGGATTGAATTATCCCACTAAAATTGTATGTTGAAGTCCTGATCTCCCAGAATCTCAGAATGTGGCTTTCTTGGAAATGGGGTCCCTGCAGATACAATTAAGTTAACATGAGGTCATACTGGAGTAGGGTGGGCCCCTGATCTATACGACTGTTTTCTCTATGAGAAGATGCCGTGTGAAGATGGACAGAGATTAAAATGTGAAGATGGAGACAGAGATTGGAATTCTGCAACTACCAGGCAAGGAGTACCAAGGACAGCCAGCCATCATCAGAAGCTAGGAAAAGGCATGAAACCGGTTCTCCCTCAGAGCCCTCAGAAGGAACTAATCCTGCGGACACCATGATTTCAAACTTCCAGCCTCCAGATCCATGAAAGCATAACATTCTGTTGTTTTCAACCACCTAACTTGTGGTACTTTGTTACTGGCAGCCCTGGTAAACTTACACGGTGGTGGTAATTACAGCTTATTTGAATGCATATGAGAGGTCTGATCAATTGTTTTCCTTGTTTATAGTTAAGAAACATAAGTTATTTTCAGAAACAAAGATTCTTGGTGGCTTGCTTTGAAAGGCCTTACTAGAAGCTCCACATGAGACATGCCTTGGTAAACCTTTATTTTTAAGTTTATACAAGATTACACAAAATCTTCAAGAAAATCATGCCCAAAACATGGCTTCTATTATGCGGCATCATAGAATAGTATCGCTAAAAAAGTATCATAAAGGTTATTTTATGGTTTAGCTCAACTGGATACAACTATTGAATATGTACCCCCCTCTGTGTCAGGCACTGTGCTTGGGGCTTAGGATAAAACAGTTAAACAAGACCCAGTCCCGCCCTTCAGGAGTTTACAGTCTAGTGGAGAACAGAGCCAGGGCTGCGGCAGAGATAAAAATAGTAAGAGATTAGAGAACAGTCACGTTAGAGAGTGGAGATGGAGTCTCCAGGGAAGGTCTCCCCTGAGGAAAGTAGCCTGGAACTCAAAATTAAAGAGTACTAGATAAGCAAGTGGATGGGGCCACATGCAACTAGAGGTTACAGAGCATAGCCGTTGGCAGGCACAGCTGTGCACAGGGTGGTGGGAACACAGAGTGTGCCAGCAGAAAGGGTGAGTTAAGGCTGGAGAGTCAGCAGGACTTTGTAGACTGTGTTATTAAAGATTTTAGACTTGACCCCGAGGGCAGCATAAAACTTCAAGGGATTTTAAATATGGCAGTGACATAGTCATATTTTACTTTAGAAAATGAACCTGTCGACAATGTTGGGATGGATTAGAGAGAGCAAGACTGAGCAGCAACCCAGGCAAAAAGAGGATGCTGCTGGAAATAGGAAGTACTCGTAGGACAGAAAATACTGGGTGAACTGGAAATAAGATGGGAAAAGAGAATTCACTTGATAATGGATTGAATGGGAGAGTATGGCTAAGGGAGAGATTAAGGTCAGGTTTCTGGCTTGAGCATGGAAAGTGAAACCATTCGCTGAAAAAGGCAATACAGAACAGTTTGGAGAGGAGATAATATATTCCATTTGGGGGTGGTGATTTAATATATATATATTAGATTGATTTTGAGAGAGAGAGGCAGGGAGAGGAAGAGAAACATCATGTGAGAGCAAAACATTGATTGGCTGCCTCCTGCACGCCCCCTACAGGCCCCCTACTGGGGATCAAAACCCCTAACCCAGGCATGTACACTGACCTGGTATTGAACCAGCAATGGTTTTGACAATGCCCAACCAACTGAGCCACACTGGCCATGGCAGGTGAGGCGAATTTTATTTGCCTATAGGAAATAACCCTCAGGAACATCTGGCAGGGAAGGAGACTTAGAAGACATCAAGAAGGGAGTGCCAGGGAGGTCAGAAAAAAACAGGGGAGCACTGCACCCTGACAACCAGAGATGAAGTATTCCAGGAAGGAAGGAAGAGTCTACAATACTGAACGTTTCCAAGAGGTCACATGAAATTAGGATTGGATAGCACTTACTGGATCCAGCAGGAGGGGCTGGCTAGTCACCCTAGCAAGAGCAGATCTCATGGGATAGGGGGGATGGCGATCAGGTTGCTGTGGGAGGACGAGTGAAAGAGGGAAACCAAGGAGGAAAGTGGCCAGATGTTGATTGTAAGTTTGAAGTTTTTCTGGTAGACGCAGCTGATGGCTCCCTCTTTATAAATGAGGAAACCAAGTCACAGAGCGGTGATAGGGAATATTCAGAATCATTTTAATTTGCATTGAAATATTAGTGTCCCCTTTATGTTGTTTAAGATATTTAGGAAAGGGAGTTAGTCAAGGTTATTTATTAAGTACAAAATGTGCCTACTTTTCTCTCCAGGAGTTTCAATTCTAAGAAATGAGAGAAAGCAGCATATTGAATAGTCACAGTGAAAGAAGCAGGTCCACAAACTTCCTGCAGGGAAGATTATAAGATACAAAACATAGAAAATGAAGACGGGAGACTGTCAGGTGTCAACAACGTCCGGTGTGAGTGTGGTACCTGGAATCAGGTAGGGATAGTACAACAATATAAACTAGTCGTTGTGAAACAACATGGTGCTTCCTGCCTTCAGAAGCTTTGTGGGGAAATTTCCCCAAGTGCCACCAGGTGGGGATAATATTACAAAAGAAGTGTCCATCACAAAGGTTTCCTTTTTTTCTTTTTCTTGTTTTTAGAAAAATGAGATGCAGTGATTGCATTGAACTAAGTAATTATGGATATGTTTTGATTTTTTCCTCCTCATCCTAAAGTTTTAAAATGTGGTTATACTGTTTTTATATTTAATAATGAATACATACATTTTTAAAAGGGGAAATGCAATGAACCCCCCCCCACACACACACCTCTCCACCCCCCAAACACAGGCTATTTCTAAGGATTAACTGACACTTTTAAAGTAAATTCTGGTCATGTTGGTGTTTCTAATCCGTGGTGGTGAGATGTGTTTATACTAGATGTCTGGCATTTATAAATTTGTTGATACTTAATTCATATTTGGCAAACAATGAAGAGGCTTCTCTATGACAGTTTCTGGAAGACTGAAAACCCATTTCCATACCCAAAGCAGTTTTGTTTTGTGTTGCATTTTTGTTAAAAAAACAATAGTTGCACTTTTTTAAAACTTTATTTTTTCATTTGATTTAAAAAAACTCAACACAATAGGAACAAATTTCTTCAGGGATGTGTTTCCTCTCAGTCAGCCTATCCATAGTGATGCTATCAGCTAGGACTGCCTGAGGGCCTCACCTGGGCCCAATGACTTAAGGCCGCCCCCACGGACACTTCCCTGACCAGAACCTAGTGACTCAACACTCCACTCAGCAACAACCAGGAACTTGTGAAAAGATTTACTACTCACAGGTACTGGAGGATACACAGCATGCTCAAGGTTCTCACGATGAGTGAGGTCCAGGTTAGAGAGGAGAAGGGAGCGTGGAGACCTGGGGCTCTGCCTTAATTGGGGTACAAGGTTGGGGTGCCTAGGGTTTTGTGGGTTCACTCTTCATTGGTCAATTTAAAACATTAAAGCAGGAATAAGGGCATGGAAAGTGGGGTCACTTGAGAGTTCAGCTACCTAGGTTTCCCAGGGCTTTCTAAAGAGGAACTTCATGGGTGGGTAGCCTGATTTCTTATCTAGTTGTGCCACTAGGAACTGTGTTGTACAGCCAGCAATATGTTTATTTGAGATGGATGTCTTGGCAATTAAAAGCTTAAATGTCAAGCATTTCATACTACAGGATATTAATTTAAGAGGGATTTTATTCTCTATTTAGTTTTGTTTTTATTTGTTTGTTGGTTGGTTTGCCTGAATCATTCTTACGCAATCTAGTGTTAGGCAGAGCTGCAATTGGCCTTATGACAGTCTGAAAGGCTGATGATTATGAATATAGTAGGGTTGGTTGGTTGGGTGGATGGGTGGGTGGATGCGTGTGTGTTTGGGGGTTGGTAGGTTTATTTTTCCTGATATCAGTTTCTGGGTTTACAGGGATATTTTAAATGAGCCACATTTGTGTAACAGTTTGAGGGAAGAACCTCTAGAGCAGTGGTTCTCAACCTTGGCTGCACATTAGAATCACCTGGGAATCTTTTTAAAATCCTGATTTCTGGGCCTCATCTTCCAGAAATTCTGTTTCTTTGTTACTAATATTGTGGCCTCACCCCATAACAAAGAAACAGAATTTCCAGAGGATGAGGCCCAGAAATCAGGATTTTAAATAGATTCCCAGGTGATTCTAATGCAGCCAAGGCTGAGAACCACTGGTTTAATATTTCTAAGCCTAGTCTTCTTGAAAACTGGATCTTTATCATCGTATAGACCACAGGCCTTCTTGTATACTTTTACCATGAAAAGTATAGTTCCAGGGAAAGTTATAAGATAGAAGATTTCATTTAGCCATCGGAATCCAATGTAAAAAAAAATGTATGTTTTTTAAACTAAATCTCGTATTTAAGAAGTGCAGTGTGGAAACCTTCACTAATCTTGTCTCTTGATAAATTCTTTCCTCGCATGATGGCATATCTGATGTGGTATCTAACTTCAAAAGTTCTTTGCTTGTCTTTTTACCATAAATACAGTACAGAGGGCCCATGTTCCTGGCAGTGGGGCAGTGGAGGGGAAAAATTGTGCATCCTGCAAACTTCCTTATCTAAAATGGGAACACAGACTAATATCTGGACCGGCTGTTGTTCAGCTTTGCTTGATCAAACATAGTAATTAGGTGGAATTGGGGTAATGAGGCTACCGCCGGCCAACTGGTGGACATTTTATTACTTCTAATTTTTAAAGGAAGCAGAATTATTATACTAAAGCAAGTGAAGAGTTAAAATGTGGCTTTATTTTTGCTAATTTAATGAATTAATTTGGTCTTTTAGTCTCTTGTGATCTTTCTTCTGAGCTACTATCTTTAGAGCTACATATAAATGGAATCATACCTACCCTCTATGTTCTTCTGTGTCTGGCTTCTTTTGCTCAGCTTAATGTTTCTGATATGCGTCCATTTGTTACATATGTCAATAGTAAGCCATGGTGTGAATATTCCACAACTTGTTTTCCAGTTTTTCTATTGACTGATATTTGTGTTATTTTCAGTTGAGCTATTATGAATAGAGCTGCTGTCAACACTCTTGTGCACATTTTTATCATTTTTTTATTGCACTTCTCTTGGACTAGGATTAGAACTAGGATTAGCACTAAGACTGGACTATAAATTAAGTGTGTGTTGTGTCATTTAACAGTCCCACCAACAATGTATGAAAATTCCAGTTGTTCTATATCTTCACCAACATTTGATGTTGTCACCCTCTTAAGATGTATTCATGCTTATGGGGGTGAAACGGTATTTCATTTTGTTTTTAATTTATATTTTCCTACAAATACTGATGTTGAGTATACTTTTATTTGCTTATTGACCATTTGTATTCTTCCATTGTAAAGGATCTGTTGTTTTTTGCCTATGTTTACTTGAGGCTGTTTATATGATTATTATTGAATGTTAAGAGTTATTTGTATATTGTGGATACAAGTCCTTTGTTGGCCTTTTATTAGCTACTCATTATCTTCATTATCTCAATGGAGTATTTTAATGAGTATCTGTTTTAAATTTTGATGAAGCCCAATTTCACTTTTTTTTTTGTTGTTGTTGTTGTTGTTTTTTTGTTTTGTTTTTTTAGAAAAACTTATGAACACATTGTAAGACATTTATTGGCCTTTAGCCAAAAATAAGGTAATGAAAATACTATCTTATGTTTTATTCTAGAAGCTTTATTGTTTTAACTTTTATATTTTGGTTTATGATTCATCTCAACTTGGTGTTTTTTTTTCCTTTTTAAGTATGGTGTCAGGTATTACCATACAATAACAATAATACAAAGAGCATCAAGTACATATAGGCAAAGGACTTTAACAAAAAATGTTTCACAATGAAAGAATACAAATGGTCAGTAAACAAATGAAAATACATTCACATCACCATTCATCAGGAAAATATAAAGATTCCAAATAATGACTCAGTTATTCTACCATCATTTAGCAGGAGGGGGAAAAGATGTTTCCTTCCTCCATTGAATTGCTTTCATGCCTTTGTCAAAAACTAACTGATACTTTAACTATAATATGGGTCATTTCAAGATTTTCTATTCTCTCCCATTGATCTATATTTCTATCTTTATTTTACAATAACTCTTATTTTTCTTTCAGAATGTTAACAACGTAGTACCATTGTTTTCTGATTTGTATTATTTCTGATGGGAAGTAGAGATCATTTTTATTGTTGGTCTCCTATATGTTATATCTTCTTTTTCTAGTTCTTTAAAGACTTCCCTGTTATATGTAATTTTCAGCAATTTGACTATGCTGTGCCAGGTGTGGGGGTTTTTTCTGTTTAACCAGCTTTGGATTCATTAAGTGTCTTGGATCTGTGGGTTGATAATTTTCATCACATTTGTAGAAGTTGGGTCATGATTTTTTCAAATATTTCTTTCAGCCTCAGTGTCATTCTCTTTCCTCTCTTTTTAGGACTCGGATTTTGTGTGTGTAATACCACCTAATATTAAGTGTGTCTTGTTCTTTGTCTATGTTCTTTGCCCACAGGCCACTGAGTCTTTTTTATTTCTTTTTGTTTTCTTCTATGCTTCAGTTTGAATGGGTTCTTTTAACCTGTCTGCATGTTTCCTAATCCTTTCTTCTGCATTATCTAAGATACCATTGAAAGTACATTCAGGAAATTTTTCATTTCAGATAATTGCGTTTTTCTTTCAATAATGTCCATTTAGTTTAGTTCATAGTTTCCATGTCTCTGATGGAATTCCCTATCTACATTATGCCCATATCAAGGATGTAAATGATTGAGTTGATGCAGCTCCTCACAGCAGCTCGAGTTCTTCATAGAGATGACTCTGATGTTTGGTTCTCATAGTAGACTGCGTGGACTGAGCAATCCACAGGTCAGAAAGGAAAGAAACTATATATTATTGCCACCCACCCCCCATTTTTTTTTTTTTGGCTGGGGAAAGGACTATAATAAGTTATTGCTTGCTGTCACCATGGTTGTATAACATCATGTTCTATTTCTTTGCCACTAGGCATATAGTACACCTACTCAGGGCCTATTACATTACACTTTACTTTTTTTTTTTCATTTTAACTTCAGTAAATTGAGGTCATGAAAATAAAAATAGAAAAACCCACCAACAATCCCAAAACACCATTGCCAAGCTCTCCGTAAGACAACACACTCTGGAGCCAGATAGAATTAATTCAGCTTCTGGCTGTGCCAAGCTGTAGGAGTTTTGGCAACTTACTTAACCTCTCAGTTTATTCAACTTTAAAATTGAAAAAGGGACTTATGATTCCAAATATGACCTAATAAAGGGTATTAGACAGATCTTTTCACAGTAAGCTACTATGGCACTGTGAATGCTGTTCCTTGAGTGAAGGAAAACACATAAGGTATTTCACCCCAGTTTTCTGTCTGGGGGCACTTTCCAAACTGTGGTACTTGTAAGTGAGAGTCAAACAGAGACCAATGATCCAGAAATAAACCACAGTGAAAGCAAGTTCTGGAAAGCCATTTTTGTCAGTCTTTTATCCTAAGCCAGTCTTTAATGGCCTTGTCTAATACATCCAGGCTCAAAAATT
>NW_006289813.1:4203206-4233617 GCF_000327345.1 Myotis davidii | reverse complement strand
AGTGGTTTCCTCCATTCTCCCATCTCACTCAGAGGAGAGGGCAGTCCATGGGCCTCCACAGGCTCTAAATGAGAAACAAGATAGTCTAAAGCAGGGGGTGCAGGGGAGGGGGGGAACGGAACCTTTCTCTGCCAAGGGCCATATGGATATTTATAACATCACTTATGGGCCATACAGAATTATCAACTTAAAAACTAGTCTGCTATATTTGGTCAAACATTTCATCAACTCACACCCAATGCCTTGGCAGGGCCAGACCAAATGATTTTGTGAGCCTTATAAGGCCCATGGGCTGGAGGTTCCCCATCCTTGACTTTAAAAGTATCCAATTCTCTAACCAGCCAGTGATCAGTCATATTCTCTATGCTGATTTAATTTAAATTAAGAGGTGCTGTGTGGAGAAAAGTGATATATGTAATTGAATTATAGGCTGGCTTGAGACAGTCTTTTTATTTTTACCCAAACCCAAATTTATTAAGTTGCAGTTTACATTCAGTATTATTTTAGGTTAGTTTCAGGTGTACAGCAGAGTTGTTAGACAACCATATACTTTACACTGTGTTTCCCCAATATTTCCAGTACCCACATGGCACCATACAATTATTACAATATTATTGATTATTGATTATGCTGTACTTTACATTCCTGGGACTATTTTGTCACTACCAGTTTGTGCTTCTTAATCCGTTCACCTTTTTCACCCAGTACCCTAACCCCCCTCTCATTAGTCTGTTCTCTATCTCTATAAATCTGTTTCAATTTTGTTTGTTCATTTATTTGTTCTTTAGATTCTAAATACGGTATTTGTCTTTCTCTGACTGATTTATTTCACTTAGCATAATACCCTCTAGGTCCATCTATCTATACTGTCACAAATGGTAAAATTTCATTTTTTATGACTGAGTAATATTCCATTTGGTAAATGTATTTTTATCCACTCATCTATTGATGGACACTTGGATTGCTTTCATACTTGACTATCCTATATAATAAGAGGCAAATATGCAAATCAACCAAACAGCAGAATGACCAATTGCTATGATGCTCACTGACCACCAGGGGGCAGACGCTCAATGCAGAAGCTGCTCTCTGGTGGTCAGTGCATTCCCACAGGGGGAGCACTGCTCAGCCAGAAGCCGGGCTCACAGCTGGTGAATGCGACAGTGGCACAGCCTCTCCCACCATTGTGGCAGTCAGGTTGGAGAGGGTGCAGGCCACTCTGAGGGACACCTATCCCCATCACCCGCGTGCATGAATTTCATGCACCGGTCCTCTAGTTGTAAATAATGCTACAATGAACATAGGGGTTCATATATTCTTTCAAATTAGTATTTTGTAATTCTCCAGATATGAACCCAGAGGTGGAATCTAATTTCTCGAGGACTCTACACACTGTTTTCCATAATGGCTGCACCACTTGGCATCATTACCACCAACAGTGCACAAGCAGAGAAAATATATTTGCAGGAAGTGGAGCAGCATTTAAACACAAGCAGAGTCAAAAGACCAAAAGCTCCTTAAAAGGTGGGTGAAGAAGCCCTGGTTTCTGGTTTCTTGATTCCTGGCTTCACAAGCCTATCTGTATCTCAGTTTTTATACTGTTATGCAAAGTGCTGAGGTCCCAGAAAACCTCAGGGTACTGTTCATGGGTTCCAAAAAATAACCCAGAGGACTGGCGGTGAAAGACATGGTTTTATTAGAATTACATGTGCACCAGTGGCTGCTGACTGGTGAAGTTTACCACCGTTCTGCCTGCCACTAGGAGATAGGCTGCACCCGGGGTGGCAAGCTGGTGCTGTTGTTTTGCCACCACTTTCCTAATGCAAGGTTGTGGATTACAGAAAACAGGAAAACAGGGCATGTAGCAGGAGGGGGATAGGCCCCTGTGCAAGCTGTTTGAGATCAAAACACTAGCTGTTTACAATCCAGGCCCACATCTAGGCTCACAGATGCCCTTCACTATGATCCCCACAGGGTGGGAGGGAGAGTTGGAGCATGGGAAGGGGTCCATGTTCCCACTTACCATACATACACCCTTGAGGCTGCCTGTGGAATCCTTACAATTGATCTCCCTTCACTGGAACTAGCTTGAATAGCTTTCTTGCAATAAATATTGCTGACTAAGCTGCTCAACCACCTGGGCCTAATTATCCTTAAAATAAATTAGAATGAACACCTAAATTTTAAAAGTTTTTCTGGAAGTGATTATCCCAAAAAGGAAAGAGGTGGCCCATCCACTTACCTGGGTAAATTCTGTGTTCTCGTAAAAAAAAAAAAAAAGAGCCATAATTAACCATGTGCAATAGATGAGCAGCTACGTTTCATTACTTAGCTGCCTAAGAAATCAGGGCCAAGAGACTGATACCAAGTAGCTACCAAGTTTGATATCAAATCAAACTCAATAAACTAAAATGGAGATGAATCCGCTGTTTGGTTTTCAGGTAGCACATGTTAATTAGCTTTTCATTCTGTCCGAACAAGAATTATATTAAAATGTCAATGGTTCTGTTCTTCTGTCTCCTATTCCTGTCAGGACATGTGTATAATCTTCACTAACAGAGCTTCCTGTGTCGACTTTCTAGACCTCATTAGGCTTAGATGTCCTCAAATGTTAATGTACCAGAACAGAATTTGAAATCATTTATTTCCTTTACCTCATTGCATTTGCAAGCATTAAAAACAATCATTATAACTGGATATTTTCCATAAGACCTCCTCTGAGATTACTACATCAACTTGTTCTAAATCTAATAGTATCTATTGTTTGCAAGCATTTTAAAGTTTCCAAGTCCTTTCCTATGTAGCATCTCATTTTGTCCTTGGTAGGAAAGGAATATCCCTACTTTGCAGATGAGGAGATAAAGGCCAGGGAAGTCCAATGCAGGCTTCTTGCTTCCTTTGTCAAATATTAATTGACCCTAGAGCATGGTTCAATTTCTAGGTTCTCCGTTCTGTTCCATTGATCCATGTGTGTATTTGTATGCTAGTACCAGGCTGTTTTAATTACAATGGCATTGTAGTATAGCTTGATCTCCAGTACCGTGATACCTTCAACTTTGTTCTCCTTTCTAAAGATTGGTAAGGCTATTCGGGGTCTTTTTGGGTTTTATATACATTTTTGGAATATGTATTCTAGATCTGTGGTATATGCCATTGGTATTTTAATAGTAATTACAGTGAATTACTAGGATTGCTTTGGGTAGTATGGACATTTTAATGATGTTAATTATTTCTATCTATAAACTTGGTATATGCTTCATGTTATTTCTATCTTCCGCAATTTCTTTCTTCAATGGATCCATAACATCTTCTTAGAAATGTGCCCACAGTGATGAGTGTGACTGTCACTTGTGATTGCGATGGCACACACCCAGACCTCCACTGACAGTCCTGATGTGTGCTGAGTTAGCTCATTCCTGAGTGTGGGGCACGGCTACAGTGTTTTGGCCAGGTTCAAGCCTCGGACTAATGAAAGGACAGCGTCCTCTCATTGCCATGTGCAAGTCCCAGCTGGAGGGCAGGGCCCTCCCAGCACAATCATAGCCAACAGCTATGGTTATAAGCTTGAACCTATGTCCGAACATGTGGTCCCACGTGCCTTGTTTAGGTGCATGTAGTTGAGTAGGGTTGAAACTCACGAGAATGCTTTAAACAACTTGATCACGCCCCTACTTTGCCTCGTGGCATCTGCTATAAAATAAAGACACAGCTTGTGGGCGCTGGTGCTGTCTCTTCATCAGGGAGCAGCGCCCCACTGAGACCCAGCTTTCATTCTCTTGTCTGTCTTTTCTCAATCTTTCACCCACCCAGTCAGGATCACCTTTGGCCGTAACAGAAGCCTACTGACATATGCCATGATCCATCCAGTTTTTGCAAATGTCAGACTTGTCTATTAAACGGAGATATGACTGAGATCACCATCTTCACATTTTTTAAGTCTTTGAGTATTGTGGTAATGTCTGTAATCTTCCCTGGGATGAATTATTATTTGACTTACTATAGTGGCAGGGGGAGGGCAGGGACATCTTCAAGGGCTTCTCTTTGGCCTTTCCTGATAAAATAGCTTGGATTCAATGGGTCAAAGAACAAGTGTGAGAGTTCCATTACGAATACATATTAGGGACTGGAGACATGACCACCAGGTGGGTCCATAGACCTCACAGACTCTGTGTGATGGATGTAGGTTAGAGCTCCATTTATATTGGACCCTGATGTGTCCCTATTCTAACAGGAGGTCAGGGATGGTGCTTGAGTTTCTTGGTGTCAGTCTCAACTTTAAAAATTGTGGGTAGTCTCTTTTTCATAGTTTATTTTTTTTATCCTAGCATGTGGCTGCAAGGGTATTTGGGGAAAGGACAGCTAGCATCCAATATATACATCACTGTATGCTTTGCCTTACTGTTGTAGGATGTTTCCTCATGTAGACCCAGCCTCCCCTTTAGTTGATAGATCCTGGGTGCAAGAACTAATTCAGAGACAGAGACTGATAAGGGATAATGACTTTTCATTGATTTGTGACTTCAGCCTTCTGCTCATCCAATCTTGACTGCTTCTAGAGATATATGTGGTCTCAATCTAACCTTGGTCCTATCCATGCAGCTGTGGAAGCTTTAGACCAGTATAGTCCAAAGATATATACTGTGAGCCAGAGGTGTAAAAAGAAACAGATGAAATTATCCTTAAATATAAAAATCCTGGGTTTGTCACATCCACAACGACCTAACACCCAGGCTGCATGCACAGCAGGCTCTGGTGGGTGGGGACTTGTGGCAGCAAAGACAGGGACGGGGGAGGCAGGGCCAGCACTCACACTCACTCACAACCGCACACATGCACAGACACACATAGCACCCACCAGCTCACAGCCTTTTCTCCCTTTCTTTCCCTCCCTCGCAGCTCACTCTCGGAGCCTCTCTCAGAATGAGGAAACAAAACAGACTGGGCCTGAAGAGGCCGGGATGGAAGGGAGGGTGGGCAGAGGGTGGAGTAGCCCCCATTGGCCCTGCCCCTTGCCAGCCAGGAAAGAGGAAGAGGGAGACAGGGAGGCAGGAAGGCCTGGAGGACCGCTGAGAAAAGGAAACCAGCAGTCCCAGATTGCAAGAGGGATGTCCGACTGCTGGTTTAGGCCCAATCCCTGTAAACTGGCAGTAGGACATCCTTCGAGGGGTCCCAAATTGGAGAGAGTGCAGGCCAGGCTGAGGAACACACCCTCCCCCATGCATGAATTTCATGCACCGGGCCACTAGTTTTAATATATTCGTTTCACCCCAAATATATACAATATTGTCTTTTCAACATGTGGTCAGTATTTTTAAAGATAATTAATGAGACATTTTACATTTTTTTCTCAGTAACTCTTTAAAATCAGTATGCATTTTATACTTCCAGCACATCTCAATTCCAACCAGTCATGTTTCAGGGGCTCAGTAGCTACATGTGGCTATAACTGTATTGGATGGCACAGCTTTAGGCTGTAAACAACACCACAGAGATGTCCCACCTTGAGTCAAGCGTGGCCAGTCAGTTAGTGGCTACCTCTATGTCAGTCAGTTAGTACCTGTTTTTAAGAAGGCTTCCCAATGTGAGCTACTCCCCAAAGCTGCAAGTGCTGGGCCGTTGCAAATGGAGATGGAGGAAACAGGGCAAATCTAATACATCTAGCTAGGTAAGTCTGCCAAGTGAAAACAAATTCTTAAGTTAAAGCAGTGGCTCATTAGGTGGGAACTTGTCAGAAATGCAAATTCAGAAACCCTGAAGGTGGGGACCAGGCCTCCCGGTGATTCTGACTCTCGCTCAAGACTGACAACCTTGGAGTTAAATGCACAGTCCCCTTGAGAAGGCAACCTCTGCTTAGCACCACAAAGGAAGACATTAAATATCTATGTCCTTTGACTCCTTTGAAAAGTCAGACTAGCTGTCTAGATGAACAACCCTGATACTGTGTGTGCTTTCCATGAGAGATCCGGGAGGGGCAAAAGGCCTTCATATTTAATGTATTCCTAATTAGGATAGCACAACTTACTGCTTCTATATGGTAGAGTGCTTGAGGCTAGTGTTCTATTTTCAGAGTTTATAGGACAGAAAATGATTCTGAATTTTTACCTGATGTGTTTCTGTGGGAAAGACAGCCCAGTATGACACCTGCTGGTGCAACAGACCTAACACATTGTGACAGAGAAACAGAAAAACAGCCATGCCTATCCCCTCTGTCAACCTGCCCTAGATTTGCTAAGATTCATGGCTAGGTAGATCTGGGGAGTTCACAGAGGGCTGATTAGTTTCTTCCCTGAGGATGCAAGGCTCTCAGCCAAGTTTCAAAAAACAAACTAGTGATCAGGACATAAAATAAGTTCAATTAGCAGCCAAACACAGAAAAATCATCAAAAAAGAGCCAAGGGACTCAAAATACACTGAAGACTCTCCCTAACATCAAATAATGAGCATTTTATGTATCTGATATTTTTAGTCCCTTAAATATTAACCATCAAAACTTACTTGTTTATAACAAATAGGACAAAATAGGACAGTGTTTAGGTATTGAATTTAATTAGTTCAATGCCAATTCCTATTCTCACAGTTGCTATCATTGCTATCTTGTTCCAATTCCAATCCATTTAGAAACTCTGCAAAAGTTGTTGCAAACATTTGCAGATATTTCTACTCTAAATGTTTAGTATAATAATAGATAATACAATATTTAAATGTGCTTTTCTATATATAATAGCTTTGTTATGCATGATGATTCTATTTAGTACAGTGGATCACTAAACACCGATAAAGCCTGCCTGTGTACCTTGGCTTATTGAACAATTTTCAAGGAACAAAATGTACTAAAATGTATAGCATTTAAAAGCTATAATGAAGAAGCCAGATGTGTATGTGTACTAGTATGTGTGTATGAGAGAGCATTTTAGGTGCTAGCTGTATTGCTGGATTATCATCATGACCATTTCCTGTGAATTAAATCAGAGAACATTGAAATCTCATTACCACTGTTTATCAGTTGCAAAGCCCTGAGCAAGTCATTTAACTACTTTGTGCCTCAGTTTGCTCTTCTGTGAAATGGGGAGAATAGTAGTGCCCACCCATGTAAAACAGTTTGAACAGTATCTGACACAAGATAAGCACTATTTAAAAATGTTAGATAATATTATTAATTAAATGCCAGGACATATAATTTACTCTCTGTTTTTTCTAAAGAAATGTATAGGCAAATTTGAAGCCAATTATTTTATAGTCTCTTGAGATATCCTTTGGAGAAGGTGGAAAAATCAGACTAAATGACAGTTCAATGAAGTGAAATCACTGAAGAACCAAGTAATAGCATTTTGATTCGTGCTATTAATGATGATATCAGTGATCATGGAAGCCTCTACTGCAATTTTCAGAATTCTCTATCTATCCCTATCTTGTGTAATATGTTATTAATGACCTGA
Organism: Myotis davidii; assembly: GCF_000327345.1. NCBI lineage: Eukaryota > Metazoa > Chordata > Mammalia > Chiroptera > Vespertilionidae > Myotis > Myotis davidii. Next base: position 4,226,181 of record NW_006289813.1, on the reverse strand, counting down.
ATAAAGATGGAAAAGCATACATACTTATCAAATTTTCAGGTAGAGTTGAATGAGTCCATAAATACAATGTCTATGTATAACAGAATCAATAACAACAATAACACTAATAGTAAGAGTTACATCTATATTCAGTACTGTTGTGGGCTATTTATATGCAATATCTGTAACTGGCAGGGGGATCCTTTGAGATTGTTATTATTAACTCCCATAGCTGGACATTTGTGATTACCTACCTTTCCTTCCTCAATAACAACACCTTGAGGGGAAACCACCTATCCCATATGAGTCCCAACCTCAACTTCTGTCCCAGGGGTACATCATGTTTGTCTAAGCTAGTGACTATCTGGATGTGGTCTCTACCAACAACATCAGTATCATCTGGGAATTTGTTAGAAAAGGACATTGCTGGGCCCCACATCACACCTATTGAATCAGAAACTCTAGGGGGTGGAGCCAGGAAAGCTGTGTTGTAACAAGCCTTCCAGGTAATTCTGACACATAGCTAGTCTGAGACCACTGGGCTAACCAAGCCAGTCTGATCATCTCATACCCCCTGTCAGGGACAGATTCAAACAGTCTTATGATAGAACACTGGTCGGTGAGATGTGAGGGGAAATCTGAGGGGCTTTTAGGAAACTTTTTCTTCTTTATTAAAAGGAACTTTTGGGGGAGAGGAGCCCTCCTTTGCTGGTGGATATTTTCATGCCTCCCTGCGATGCATGGAGCTGTGGCAGCCATGTGGAGGCTGTGAAGGGAATTAGCCTGAGGAGGATACACCGAATGCAGCAAAATGGGAAAGTGGAAAGAGCCTCAATGATGTCATTTAGCCACCAAATTTGCCAAAGCTGTCTTATCTCTAGATTTCTTGTGTTGGGTAATATATTCTTATTGATTAGCCTTTTTATTGTGGAGTTTCCCATATCAGCAATCAAAAGCATCCTAAGCAATACCACACAATTTTATAGCAAAGCAAACTGAAGCTCTGAGAGACTGAGTTACTTTCTCAAGCTCCTAATTCAAAACTATTTCATAGACCAGACATGCGGTTATACACCTGTGTAGCTTAGGAAAGGGCTGGAAGTAAAAGAGAAGAGATAGAGGTGAGGCATTACTTAACATAAGTTTGGATGAAAGGCCTAAGAAATTCAGATGTTGTATAAGCCAACAGTACTAGTATAGCGAGCTATAAAATAAAAAAGAGAGAGAGAAGTTTAAGGTAATCTAGGTCTCTGCCAGTGAAAGTCTAGGACAAGGGAGCATCAACAAGGAAGGAAAATGTTTGACTGTATTCACACTAGTGTATTCTATTCTCATCTAGAGTACTATGTTCAAATCTGAGCACGCTGATACTATGTTCAATGTCATGGGGACTTTGATAATTGAGAGCACATATAGTATAATGTGACTCAGAGATGAAAAGGTCTGAGAATTAAACCATAGATTTGTATGCCAAGAAAAGACTCACAAAAATATGTTTGTATTATTCAAGACTCTTTAGGGGCAATTAACAGATACTCATCTCAAACTGGCTTATGCATAATTTTTGGTTCATATGTCTAAAAGAATGTAAAATAATATAGCTTAAGGATAGCGCCAGGTGATTTAGCAACATGGTCAAGGATCTGTTTCTTTCTGTCTCAAGGCTCTGCTTTTTTTGGGTTAACCTCATTTTCAGGCAGGCTCTCCCCTCACGCTCTAAGTTCATATTCTAGCATCTTAGCATCTCCAAAATATGGAGAGCATCTCTTCTCTGGCATTCTCCATAGAAGTCCTGGTATAGAATGCATTGAACTAGTTTGGATCACTAGCCTAGGACAGAAATAACCACTGTGGCCAGATGAATGGAATATGCTGAATGAGAGGGTCTCAATTTTTGACCAACTCCTAGGGGGTAGAGAAAAGAAAGATTTCACCCCATGATAAACCACATCAGTGGAGAATAGGATGAAGATAATTTCCCATTGAAAAATTGGTTATGCTGAGAAAGAAACATAATTGGATTCTGGGCAGGCAAAACTAGATGACCTCTTCAAGAATACCTGTCTTAAAGTATTTAAATGTCTGACAAATCAAAAATAGATTCAATTTATTTTGTGAAGCCTCACTTGAAATAAGGTTTAATGTATAGAAGTTACTGGGAGACACATTTATAATCAACACAAAAGAGAACTCTAGAATCATTAAAGCTGTCAGCAATGAATAGGCTGCTCCAAACAGGGAAGGTGCCCTACGGAAGGCAGTCTCCAGGTTCCGGTTAGATGGCCACCTGCAACTGGTGTGATCCAAGGGATTTCCTGAATTTGTAGGAAGGAGGTGTAAATAAAATCCAAGTCCCTTTCCAACTCTGAGTCTGTAATATATTCTATAAACATTGGAGCTGCAAATTATTCTTTGTTGTTCCTTTAAAAGCTGATTCAAGCTGTACTGGCATTTCTGGAAGGCCTCTGTCTGGCTTTTGGGAAGATCAGATGATGAATTTTTGACCAACTCTTCTGTTGTTATGGTAACTAGACAAAGGGACATTGCAAAAAGAATTGGCTCGTGATTGGAGAGCTCTTAAATAGCAATTGCTAGGAATGAGGATTTGATAGCATGTAGCAAACAATGCCAGAAGAGCAGTCTAGCTGACCCATCATTTGGAGAAGAAAAGTCAGGATGGGATATGCAACCAAAAAGCATGACAGAATTTCAAATACAAACACTCACCTAAACAAGAGGAAGGACGATTAAACAACTGTAGATAAATACTGGTATAGGAAGTCTAAAAATTATAGATAATCCCATCTTTAATAGCAATGCATCCACCTGCTCTTCTTAAATCTCTGGGCTGAATAAACGTATAGGAAAAATGTTAAATCAGATATATATATCCTACATTTGTTTTATTAATTTGTGTAATGAAAATACAATTACTTTCATCTTATGTGTTTTCTTAGTTCAGAAATCTGCTCTGAAACTTTTAAATACTGAGGTGGCTCCTACTGTCCTCTGAGTCTAAGAGGAAAGAAAGGCTGTTCTCATTTGTCCATGCCAGCTGGAAGGTGTGCAGACTTCCTGTAATAACCTACTCCTTTCTCTTCGACATCATTATATTTTTCCTTTTCTCATTTGTTTCACAGGAATATTGGAGTTAGCATAGGATTCAGGATATCCATTTCTGAAGCTAATCCTGTCACAGGGATCACTCAGTGCTTTTGGTGGGTCATAGATCCTTTAAAAAATCAGGTGGGTATATTCCCTATGCTTTACATCCCTGTGACTATTTTTATAACTGGCAGTTCGTGCTTCTTCTTAATCCCTTTCACCTTCTTGTCACCCAGTCCCCAAACCCTCTCCCATCTGGCGACCACCACTTTGTTCCCTGGATCTATGAGTTTATTTCTGTTTTGCTTATTTTATATTTTATATTCCACACATAAGTTAAATCATATGGTATTTGTCTTTCTCCTCCTTACTTCACTTTATATAATACCCTGTAGGTTCATTCATGTTGTTATAAACGGTGAGATTTCATTTTTTCTGTGACTGAGTAATATTTCATTGCATCCTCTGGACTATTTACAACTATCTTCATCTTTTATTATTCTTTTTTCTACTTTTACCAAAATATCCATCCTAAAATCTTAAACATTAAATTATCTTAGCCTGATCTATAAAAAACATATGGCAGGGTATGTTTTCCTGTCCTTAAGTCCATACCAGTGGTCGGCAAACTCATTAATCAACAGAGCCAAATATCAACAGTACAACGATTGAAATTTCTTTTGAGAGCCAAATTTTTTAAACTTAAACTATATAGGTAGGTACATTGTTATTAATTTAATTAGGGTACTCCTAAGGCTGAGGAAGATCCACATTCAAGGGGCCAAAGAGCCGCATGTGGCTTGTGAGCCACAGTTTGCCGACCATGGGTCTATACCATTGCTGACAAAACTTGATTTGGTAATAAAACACTAAACTACTTAAAATTATCCAAGGCCATTGATTCTTTTTTACCATTATTAGTCCTAGCAATTATTTTCATCGTGTAGCTTAGTATTCTATCTGTATTTTCTTTTAAATATAAAACATTGGTTTGTCCCTGAGGAATGTACATTTAAATTTTTGTGTAACCTAGAAATTTTAGGCGGGGGTACAAGAAAAGTTTTCTTGCCATAATTTTTTCATCTTGTCCATATCTCCTTGAGTATCTTTTCTTCCTGTTCCTACTCCCATGTTGTGGAATTTTTGCACTCTGATGAAAATATCACACAACTTCTTGCAATATCTTTCTCCACTTTGTCACAGATCCTTTCAGTGGTGATTCTTAGGACCCTGTTGTTCTGTTTGATCAAGACAGGCTCTGTTTAGAAGTAAAGTTGTGCATAGACCTTTGATGTGACCTGCTCCCTGACTCCTCGGGGATGCTTCATTCATTTCCTGCCTCAGGTTTGTAGCTGGAGGGCAGGATAATGTGCACCGATGTGCAGGGCTTTACCTCTGCTCTCCTGAAGCAGCACCATTGCCTGCAAGTGTGTTACTCTGAACCCCAACTCCAGAACGAGCCCTCTGTCATAGCTCCCAAACCACGTTACTTGTTAGTATTACTCTGCCCAAAGGCTATGCTGCACCTCTAGTTCTGAACTACTTCCCTTCCCCAGTTCTTGCCCAGTTATTTTGTGATGGAAATATCTTGGATGGGCGTGGTAACTTAATAGGGAAGAATAACATTTGAAGGTTGAGGGTGGGGCAAGGAGGCAGGCAATTCAGCACCTTTGGGGTAGAGAGACACCTGCCTAATTTTCTGAGTGATTCAGATCCTGGGGCTCTGGGTCTAGGACTAGACAATAGTAATGGTAGTATGGTTTCTCTTCAAAGTGTGTTGTATTTCATGAATCAGAGGCCAGATATGCCATAAAAAGGAGCAGAACTCTTAATATCATATTGCCCACCTGTCTCAGTTTTTGGAGGTGATGTGAGGTTACCCTTTTTCTTTTAGTGGAAAGTTGGGAGAGATGGAGAAATGCTATAATTGAGGCTGCCAGACAATTGCCATATTAAATGAGGAGTCATTCCTGTAGGAGCTTATCTCTCAAAGTGCCTTTGAATTTTAATCCTTTTTACTCAAGCACAAATCATTTTTCTGAACTTGGTATTATTCATGAACTTGATTACTATGCATAGCAGATTGTATTTTCCAAAAATAGCCACAAAAATATCTCACATGCTCTTCTGCATTGTGTCCTTGATATTCCCTCATCAAGCAGTAGAGTCAATTTCTCTATCCCCTTGAACCTGGGTAAGACTTATACTTCTTAACCAATAAAATATAGCAGAGTGGCACCATTAAGGCATAGTCTTAACTTGGCACTTTTATTTTTTGTGTCTTATGAAACTTTCTCTTGGGGTGCCATCCTATGAGAAGCTCAAGCTACAAAGAGAGGCTATGTTAGATGCCCTAGGGCAACAACCCCAGCTGAACTCTCAGGGGACAGCTAGAATCAACTGTCACCGTGAGAGTGAGTCATCTAAAATATCTAGCCCAATTGAACTTTCGGATCACTCATGCCCCAGGAGCCATATGATGAATTAATATGAGAGTCCCAAAGAATCACCCAGTTGAGCTCAGCCATCCACAGAATCAGGGGAGAAAATAATACTCCTGTTTTAAGCTGCTAAAGTTTGGGATGATTTGTTAAGCAATAAGAAATAACCAGAACACTATGCTAAATGGAACCAAATCGTGTAAATCATCATCTTTTTTAGTCTCCTCACACTGATCTTGAGCTTTTCAATGATAACTTTTTGGATAACATACAATATGCCAAAATGTCTTTGAGATTAAGAGTAAATTGAACTAATATTAATAGTATTGGTTGAAATAGTGTGTAGGTGTGTGTGTGTGTGTGTGTGTGTGTGTTGGTTGAACTATTAGTTCTCTGGGGCTGCTATAACAAAGCCACCACTGGTGGCTTAAAACAACAGAAATTTATTCTCTCATAGTTCTGGAGGCCAGAGTCTGAAATCAAGGTGTCTGTTAATACGGGCATGCTCCCTCTAAAGTGTCTTCTTTTCTCTCTCTCTCTCTCTCTCTCTCTCTCTCTCTCTCTCTCTCTGTTTATTTCTGGAATTTTCCATTTAATATTGTTGGACTGAGGTCGACCAGGAGAATCCTTCCATGTCTCTTCCAATTTCAGGTGGTGCTTGATGTTCCTTGGCTTGTGAGTACATCACTCTGGTCTCTGCCTCTGTCTTCTTGTTACCTTCTCTGTATGCCTGTCTTCTCTGTATGCCTGTCTGTTTTCTTCTACCCAGAATATTCAAGATCATCTCCTCATCTCAAGATTCTTAACTTAAATATATCTGCAAAGACCCTTTATCAAGTAAGGTAACATTCTTAGGTTCCCAGGATCTGACATGAATATTTTTTGGGGGTGGTGCATTGTCTGGCCTAACAATTGGCATGGGAAGGAAGTCTATATCACCCTAAGGTTAGAGGGTAGGTAAATAAAGTTCATAATTATCAAGCCAGTGAATCAGTTCATTGCATAACACTTCAAAAACAGATGGTAGTTTATACTGCAGTGTGAGTTCTTTGCTGACCAAGTGTGGGATACTATCTGTATTTGCCTTCTGTTCAGTTGTTATGATCACTGACTACATATATTAGTGTGAGATAAATATAGACTAAATAAGTATTTGTAAATGTATAAAAATCAAGCTCAATTAAGGATTACATAGATACTGACAAGGTTAATGTTGTCAAACAAAAAAGGACGACTTTTTGTTACACACTTTGGAATTCCATGGCGAATTGCCTACCTTGACCACATATTAGTTGGTATTTAGCCATTCTATGACTTTAGATCATCTCCTTCATATAATTATCCTAAATTTATTTCTGATTTTTTTCTTTGTAGTATTTTAGTATTATCCTGGTACTTCAAACAATCTAAGCTTCTTACTCACCCTACTGTCTCTAAAAGAGAAGAACTCATAAGAAAAACTCATAGCTCTTATTCTCTCACTAAGAATAATAAGAACTAGTTAAGTAAGATCCAACTAAATATGCCAATAGTATTGGCAGGTGATATGATGTCTGCTGACAAATGCACTGAAATACCCAAGTCAGTTAATGTTGGCAGATGTGTCATTAGATGTTTATGATGTAAATTCAATCACTACTGACTGAAATTGTGCTATATCATTACTCAACTTATTAAAGTCTGCCGCCAAGAATAAATAGTTAACTTCCTCTTCCTAGACATACATATTCATTAAATACTTGCACTGGTCAAAATAAGCTGATTTTGAAATATAGAGAATTATCATTCTCTCTCTCTCTCTCTCTCTCTCTCTCTCTCTCTCTCTCTCTTTTTCTCTTATAATTCTAATATTTAAACATACACACATACATATACACACACAGAGAGAGAGAGAGAGAGAGAGAGAGAGAGAGAGACAGACAATGGCTATGATTTGATTTGCCAAAAAAAATTAAGACAGAAAATAAGAAATGTCAGAATATAAAAAATCTTGCCCTCTCTAGTCTTAGAGAAGAAAAGCCAAATAGAAACATAGACAACATTTGTTATACTATGTTCCTTTCCTAGTACATAAATCTGATTATTGGGAATTATTTCCTGAGTCAAAAGCTAAGCATTTTTTAAAAAAATACTAAAGCCATAAAATTAAACCATCACTGTCACAGAGCATATTCAATGAGATTAGTGACACATTGATATTTGTCGATATTTGTAATGCAGAGGGTCCCAGTTTTGCATGTGTAGCCAGTCTGTTGAACAATCTGAACAAGAAACAGTTTTCTTTTTAACCAACTCCTTGTTTCATAAGTTATCTATGAGATCTACTTTCCATGCTCCCTAACAACATCTCAGATATAGTCTCGTTTTAGTGAGGATAGTTCAACTTTAGGTATTAAAAACATCAACACCAACTTTACACTCTGTCTCTAATTGTATGTACACCAACCAATGCTGGGGAGTGAGATGTCAGTCTCACCTTCTTACAGTCGTTTCTAATCTCGACAAGAAGTGTTCTTAGGATCCCTCTGAATTGGAAACCCCTTTATATTAGTTTGCCGGCGCTGCCATAATAAAATACCACAGACCAAGTGCCTGAAATAATGGAAATTTATTTTTTCATAGTTGTTAGGGGCTGGAAGTCCAAAATCAAGGTGCTGGCCAGGTTCCTTTCTCCGGATGGCCTTTCTCCTTGGCTTACAGACTATTCTCTCACTGTGTCCTCACATGGCATTTCCTCTGTGTATACACATCTCTGGTTTCTGTTTTTCTTCTTATAAGACCACCAGTCCTATTGGATTAGGGCCCCACCCTAATACTATCCCCAAATACTGACACATTGGGGGTTAGGGCTTCAATATATGAATTTTAGAAGAACACAGTCACTTTCTGCTCTCTCCAGAAACTTGCAAACAATAATCACTTTTCTTCTGTACATAGTCATCCTCTCTCCCTCGACTGAGTCTTTCTCATCAATTCTTAGATAACTTCATTTAATACATTTAAAACCCTAATTTGTCTATATTCCCCATTTCAGCAACTTCCCTGTAATTTTCATTTCTCAAGTCATTTTTTAAAACTTCACTTTCAGCTCATTACTCAACCTATTGCAGCTCATTACTCAACTTATTAAAGTCTGCCGCCCCCCACCCCCGCCCACTAATCCAATAAAACCTTTTTAATAAATCTATCACTTTTGAACAGATGACACCAAATTTTTATACTCATCTTAGACTTTCCTCTGAGTTTGACTACTGACCTTGACATTGCCTCAAATTCCTGATGTCCGTAACCTTTTCCCACAAATCTGGTCTTTTTCCAGTATTCCTCAAACAAACAATTAAATGCACTAGTTAGGCAAATCAAAATCCTTGGAGTCATCCTTGACCCCTGCTTATTCCTCACCCTCCTTATTCAGCAATCACCAAATCCTAAAAATCTCACGAACCCCTTTCTTTCTGTCTGCACTACCAACACAAAGTTCCCAGCTACCATCATCTCTTCTTTGTACTACTGCAATGGATACCTAAGTGGTCATCTAACATCTGCTCTTACTACCCTCAAACAGTAGCCAAAGCAATTCTCTTAAAATACAAATCTTATTACCTTAACTCTTTTCTAGAAACATAACCAAGTTTTCCTATTGGTCTTATAAAAACAAACCTCCCTGTTGTTGCCTACAATGCTATGCATGACTTGGTCCCTATCCACCTCTCTAGCTTCATTGTGCACCACTCTGCTCCCTTTCATTCGGAACATTCCAGCCACACTGGCCTTTTTTCAGCCCTTTGTGTGTGCCAGGCTCACTCCCCGCTCAGGACCTTGCACAAATCATTCTCTTGTCTGGGAAACCCTTGTGTCCTCCTTCAACTAGTATATACATGTTCATCTCTCAGTGACATCATATGCATAGACAATTATGAAAACAATAGAAGAGGCACAAAACCTGTTCTGGGAGGAAGACAAGAAAGATTTCCTAAATCCTGGGTCTTCAGTCTGATTCATAAAGGAGCTGGGGCAGGTGAAGGGGGAAGAGAGAGCATTCATGGCAAGGAAACATAGGGGCAGTGGAACAGAGAGATTGACACGGAGAGCCAGAAGTGGAGGGAGCAGTTGAAGGGAGATGAAGTTGTAGAAGCCGAGGGGATCGGTTTATATAGGGCTAAGAGTATTAAAGGCCACCCTGTAGCCTGAGAGAGAGCATTAGAGAGTGTTAGGGGAAAAGAATAATGGATTTAGAGTTCAGTGAATTGTTCACAGTCACCAGTGAATCTGGACTAAGTCCTCAGATTCTGACACTCAGACCAAATGTCATTCTACAAGCCTAACACATCAGAATAATCTAAGGGCCTATTAAAGCACAGATTGCTGGGCCCCACCACTGGAGTTTCTGATTCACCAGATCCTTGAATGGGCCCAAGAACTTGTATTTCTATTGTTTCCAAGTGCTACCGGTTCAAGGACCACACTTTAATAATCGCTGCACTAGACCATCTCACTCAATAAATGGAGAGTCATTCAAAGAAATTTGGCTCTTAAAAGAATAAGGAAGAAAACCTGAGGCAAAAAAATTTAGATAACCTAAGCATCATTTATAATTACTTTAGGAACATTTATTTTTTTTAGCAGAAACATAACTTTCAGATACAAATTAACCAATCTCCTTGCACCTCATTTTCCTTACCTGTGAAATAAGGTCATTGAACTCCAGTTCTAAACTTCTACAATCCTACAATTTAGCTTCTTAATTATATTTTGCTAAGGTTTTTATTAAATTACTTTTTACTCTGTAAGTATACATTTGGGTGCAAATAAGGAGAGGAGAACAGTCTAGGTGAGTCCTGGGAAGTGGGTAAGAGTTGAGAGAGGAATCCTATTCCTAATTAAAGGAAGAGCCTGATCATCATGCCGAATACACAAACCTATGAAGGATGGTCACGAATAAAATATAAAGACAAAAGTATGTAATTTCCTCAAATTCCTGAACTTAGAAACATATAACAACTCATCTTTTTAGGCATCCTCCTAAATGATTGTCTTAATCTGAAACAAAATCTAAATGATTTTTTCCCTTTACCAACCATCTCAAGCTATCCTTCTTTGCTAGAAATGCCATCTTATTAGCTAAGATCCCTATGGTGAGACGAATTTTAAAGCACCACACAAATAATAAGCAATGTCCAGAGTCTATGCAACATTCATGAGTGGGTTGTTTTTGTTCCAAAAGCAGCATCAAAAAAAATGTTTTAATAAGATTTTATATGATTCCAATTTTTTTTAAGTTTCACTTTTTAAAATTGTTCTTTAAGACCACCAGATTGTTTCTTTGTTACATTTTTATTCCTTATTGATTTTGTATTAGGATTAAATAGTATCCAGTGTTTTCTTTGTGGATATTGATTTTTCTGTCCAGTTAATGCCTGTATATAATCATCTGTGTCATTAACATTAAATTTTCAGCTAGATTCTAAACAAATGATATTTACGTTGTCACAGCCCTGGAATTTTGTCAAATGTCTTTATTTATTAAGATGACCACTTTTTTTTTCTTTCAGTTTGTTAATATGGTGAATTACATTGACTTTAGAATGTTAAACTGAACTTGCATTCCTGGAATAAACCCTACTTGGGATTTATATATTGTTGAACTTAAATTGCTAAAATTTCATTTAGAATTTTTCACCTATGTTCATGAGAGATACTGATCTGTGGATTTATTTTCTTGTCTGATATTGGTGTCAAGAAAGGCTGTCCTCATAGAATGGCTGAGAATGGCACTTTCTCTTCAATGTTTTTGAGGAGTGAGCATAGAATTTTTTTTCATAAAGACTTGCAAATTAACTAGATAATGGTAATAAAACTTTAACTGGGATTAGAACAAAACACATAAAGGAACAAAACTTCTGGGCCAATGTTTGCCTAGGAACAAGTGTAGAGAAAACCAGAGAAAACCACAGCAATTATTCTAGGTGACAAGATTCAGCCAACACTAAGAACCACACAGTTAATGTTACAAATGGATCCTCGTTCCCAACTGGTACATGGGGCCAGACAGAATCCGCTCTTGCCAACAGAATTAATGTCCAACAACAAAAATACTGAAGCAGCTATTTAAACAGCTTGGAGAGAAGAGAGCTCTTTTTTTCTGTTTTACTTGAAGGCACTGGATATTAAATAGCTTTTGAAATGATATGATTTTAATTTATTCAATATAAAAGTGGTCAAAATGAAAAGCACATCCACTTTGTTTAGTACTCCTTTAATATTTATTGAACCCTTACTATATAAGAGTAACTGTCACCAAGCATACAGAAATGAGTACAGTTTGTGCCCTTTGGGAAGTTATAATCGCATAGCAGAAAGGATATGGAAGCCAATGATTATTACATCTCAGTGCTATAGAGAGGTAAAAGGAGGCACAATGAAAACACAGAATAGGGAGCTCTAGGCTCTAACCAGAGACATCAAGAAGAGCTTCCCTGAGGGGATGATATATAAACCGAGTCTTTAAAAATATGTAGACATTCTACAATTGCACAGGGAATGTGGGAATTGTCATGGCATGGCAGGTACTCTATGATACAATCCTGTTACTGCTAGCAGATATTTTTTAATTGATTTTGAGAGAGAGAGAGAGAGAGAGAGAGATGAGAAAGAAATATGGATCAGTTGCCTCCCACACGCATCCCGACTGGGGATGGAACCCTCAACCTGGCTTTGTGCCCTTACTGGAATCAAATCCATAACCTTTTGGTGTATGGGGTGACGCTCCAACCAACTGAGCCACACCAATCAAGGCTGCTAGCAGATATTTTAATTCTTATGAATTAAGGAGAAAAAGTCAGAGACAGAAGTAATTCATACAGGATACAGTCATGCCATCAAAGACCATATGACTACCTAGTGAGCTAACTGAGCTATAGTTTCACAATAGTTCAATAGATAAAAGTAAGAAAAGAATACAGGCCGAAACTGGTTTGGATAGAGCATCGGCCTGCGGACTGAAAGGTCGCAGGTTCGATTCCAGTCAAGGGCATGTACCTTGGTTGCGGGCACATCCCCAGTAGGAGATGTGCAGGAGGCAGCTGATCGATGTTTCTCTCTCATCGATGTTTCTAACTCTCTATCTCTCTCCCTTCCTCTCTGTAAAAAATCAATAAAATATATTTTTTTAAAAAGATTACAGGCATCATATATCACAAGTCAAATGGGCAATTATATCTCAAATGAAGCTGCATCATTGATGTCCAGATGGTGTTCATATTGCGAGTGATAATTCAGTTTTAGCAACAACTTCTGCCATGTTGAATTCATGTTCTTCATTTGCTCTCATCTATTCTTTTGGCTCTTAATACCATTGTAAGCTATATCTCAAAAAAAAAAAAAAATAACTGCCCTGGCTTTGTCCTCTGATCTCCAGTTTGTTATATGGCCAATAGGCATCTCAAACTAAGCATTTCCAAATAACAACTCTTGTTCTCCTCTCTACCTTCATCCCTCCAACTTGCCCTTAAAAAAAAAAAAAAAAATCACTGCCCTAGATTTGTCCTCTGATCTCCAGTTTGTTATATGGCCAATAGGCATCTCAAACTAAGCATTTCCAAATAACAACTCTTGTTCTCCTCTCTACCTTCATCCCTCCAACTTGCCCTTCCCCCAAACTTATCCATCTCAGTAAATGGCAACACCAGTCGTCTGTTTGCTCAGTCATCCAGTCTTCTTTCACACCCTCATTCAATCTATCAGCAAATTCTCTACCTTCAAAATAGACTCAGATCTTGCCCATATCTCGCTACATCCATTCTATCACGCTGGTCCAAGTCACTGTTACTCCTGGCCTCCCAACTTGTCTGCCCGCTTATCCTTTCCTACTCCTATAGTTTATGTATCATATAATTCTCAGCGAACTATTTAAATATGCCATGTTGCCCTGGCCAGTTTGGCTCAGTGGATAGAGCGAAGGCCTGCAGACTGAAGATCCCCAGGTTTGAACCAGGTCAGGGACTCATGCCCAGGTTGCGGGCTTGATCCCCAGTAGCGGGCGTGCAGGAGGTAGCTGATCAATGATTCTCTCTCATCATGGATGTTACTATCTCTCTCTCTGTCTCCCTTTCTCTCTAAAATCAATAAAAATATATTAAAAAATAAAATAAAAAACTGCAATGTCATGGTGCCATGTCATGTCCCTCCTCTATACTGTATTCTCCATTAGCTTCCAATCTGATTCAGAGTAATATACACATACACATATACATGTATATGTGTGCCTAGCCTATATAATAAAGAGGTAATATGCAAATTGGCCATCATGCCCTCACAAGATGGTGGCGCCCACAGTGGGGGCGGGGCTGGCTGCTCTGTGCAGGTCCCCTCAGCCCTGCCTGGGGCCTTGGGTCCTCCTGCACCTCGCACTGACTGATGCTCAGGCAAGCACAGCCAGCGGAGGTGCAGGCAAGCCTTGGATGGCAGCTGCCCAGCCGCCCAGGGCTGGCCTGAGGTGCAGGTAACCAGGGCCAGCCGAGGCTTGCACTGCCGGCAGTGGCAGCAGCAGAGGTGTGATGGGGACATTGCCTTCCCCTGATCGCCGGCTCGCCTCCCGCCCCTGAGGGCTCCTGGACTTGAGAGGGGGCAGGCTGGGCTGAGGGATCCCCGCCCCCTCCAGTGCATAAATTTTCATGCACTGAGCCTCTAGTGTATATACACACACATAAAATTGCCTACCAGGCCCTGTTAAGTGTTCCCACCTGCCCTGCCACACTTTACTATGTCTTAATATTCTCTCTTAGTCACTCGGCTCCAATGCTTCAGCCACACTGGCCTCCTTGATGTTCTTCAAACGTATCAACCAGCCATGTGCTTCAGTGTTTATTGTCCTCTTTGCTATGGTGTCCTTTAGGTCTCAGAGAGTCCTTCCTGGCCTTATCTAAAATGTAAATGCCACACCTTCTACGTCCCTTCACAGCTTTATTTCTTTTTATAGAAGTCCTGATTTACCACATATTTTGTTTGATTATATATTTCTTTTCTGTCTCCCTTTCCCTGTTCCAGGAGAGCAGATCTTCGTCTCTTTTTTTCATTGCTGTATCTCCAATGCCTGCTATTTCTGGCACACAGAATCTGCTCAATAAATAGTATTTAATTTTTTAAAAAATTATGTAGCTTTTCATCACACACTACATACGATTATAATACATTTCTAGGATTCATTAAACAAATATTTGTTCAGCATTGAAACCAGAAGGGGGCAGCAAAGCTTCACCAGCTTAGCAGCCAAGCACCACTCAGCCAGCAATTCAGAGGGACAAGTAAGGGAAACTTAGGCTAACCAAAAGCCCCAGAGTACGAGCTGAGAGGGAAGCCAGGTTGCTGGTTAGGAAGGACTGTGTCCTCGCCAAGAAGCAGGGAGAGAGGCAGGAAGAGAGAAGACAAGATTTGTCCAGCAGAATGGATCCTCACTGGGGCTCCGTGAAAGGAATAGATCAGTTGTTAGAGAACCTAATTTGGTGGTACAGAATTAGGCAAATTATCCCAGCAAGGTCAGGCAAAACTGTTGGTAGTGGCCCCAGTGAGGTACCCCTCTCAAACACAAGCCTATTTATCTTTGTAGCCAGAGTCTGGAGTCAAAATTCACCTAGATTTAAGAGGACAGGTGGGGACTTGTATTGGTCCCAACAAGTATGGTACCCCTTCTCTGACATCTAATACTTTGTTAAGTATAAACAAAGATGGCAAGTACTTAAGTTCAGGTTATTACAAAATAAAATCAGATATCGGGGCCTTTAAATTATCAAAACAAGTTAAAATTGGTCACAAATGGTCAGTAAAAAGATGGGCTTTTTCCATTATTCACTTGGACTTTTATCTCACAGTCCTTTCAACCTTCTGTTTTTAGTCTCCTCAAGCTTTGTACCTAGTTCCTTTTTCCTCGTATTTCACTCAACACAGTCTTCTTGTCTTCCGTACATGACTCAGAGCTACTCTGGCCATATGTGGATGGCTCCTGAGGACTTGAAATGTGGCTAATACAACTAAGGGACTAAACTTAAAATGTTATGCAGCTTCAATTAATTTACATTTAAAATCTCATACTTGATTCCATTACTGAGTATGAGTCTACTTGCAAATGAAAATGTTATGAAATACAAATTGTCAATTAAATTTAGCATCTGAATTTAGATAGTTTACAAGTATAAAATACACAGTGGATTTTGAAGACTTAGTTCAAAGAACATATAAAATATTTTAATAATTTTTATATCGATTGCCTGTTGAAATGGTATATTGGAAATATTCAGTCAATTAAATTACATAAAAAATTAACTTCATCTTTTTTTTTACTTTTAAAAATATACATATTTTTATTGATTTCAGAGAGGAAAGAGAGAGAGAGATAGAAACATCAATGATGAGAGATAATCATTGATTGGCTGCCTCCTGCACGCTAGGGAATCCAGCCAGAAACCTGGGCATATGTCCTGACCTGGAATCGAACCGTGACCTCCTGGTTCATAGGTAAACACTCAACCACCGAGCCATGCCAGCCAGGCTTTTCTTACTTTTTTATTGTGACGGCTAGAAAAGATTTGAATTACACATATACCTATCTTCATATTTCTCATGAACATTTTTGTCTAGAGCAGTGATGGCGAACCTTTTGAGCTCGGCGTGTCAGCATTTTGAAAAACCCTAACTTAACTCTGGTGCCGTGTCACATATAGAAATGTTTTGATCTTTGCAACCATAGTAAAACAAAGACGTATATTTTTGATATTTATTTTATATATTTAAATGCCATTTAACAAAGAAAAATCAACCAAAAAAATGAGTTCACGTGTCACCTCTGACACGCGTGTCATAGGTTCGCCATCACTGGCTAGAGCCTTACTACTCAAACTATTCTCAGTGCATCAGCAATAAAGGTGTTACTAGAATGTCTTAGAAAGGTAGAATCAGAAACTGCATTTTTTTAACTTTTTAAAAAATATATTTTATTG
Organism: Myotis davidii; assembly: GCF_000327345.1. NCBI lineage: Eukaryota > Metazoa > Chordata > Mammalia > Chiroptera > Vespertilionidae > Myotis > Myotis davidii. Next base: position 4,209,665 of record NW_006289813.1, on the reverse strand, counting down.
ATTTCAGAGAGGAAGGGAGAGGGAGAGACAGAAATATCAGTGATGAGAAAGAACCATTGATCGGCTGCCTCCTGCACCCCCCCACTGGAGGTCGAGTCCACAAGCCAGGCACATGCCCTCGGCTGGAATCAAACCCAGGACCCTTCAGTCCACAGGCTGATGCTCTATCCACTGAGCCAAACCAGCTAGGGCGAACCTGCATTTTTTTAAAAAATCCCTGAGCAATTTGTTTACCCATTAAAGCTTGAGATGCAATGATCAAGATGGCAACCACTAATCACCAGCCACCCACTTTTCCTCTGATCTCTGGCATACAGAAGCTGTTCCATCAACAGTGTGTAATTTTAAAACAAATTTGTAGCTTCTCATTACACACCTGTCATTCCCCTCACATGGCTGGGTGTACTGTCCTGACCAAGCAATCTGCCAAACAGCATTGGTCTAAAAAAGTTGCTGCCCCGTCTCCCAGGCCTGCCCTGCTCTTCAGGTACCCATATGCTACCCCGACTCTGTCACTCCGCGTACTGTAATCATACTCAGAGAATGCTAGAATCAGACAATGACTATCATAGGTTCACTGCCCTGGGAGCAGAGTTTGAGACGGAGTTTTGTGTTCAAGTGATTTATTCAGGAAGCATCTCAGAAAAAGATGAGGGAAGAAAGCATAACAGAGCGGGGGGTGGGGGGGGTAGGGGAGCAGAAACTAAGCAAGGATATAGTCTCCCATGAGACCAGCTTTACTCTGATCCTACAGGGATATCCTGGAGCCCAAATTGCACCAAAGTATTGCTCTCACTTTAAAGCAAGGGTGGTCCTTCTTGTACTTTCAGGCTAGTCAGTCATTGGCAGAAGCTGGGGGTCAAGGCATGGCCTCCATACTAGTTGGTCCCTTTTATCTGAAGTGTTCTATGGATGAGAGAAGCTGTGATTGGAGGGTGTACCAGCCTTGAATGGGAATTCTTCTCTAAGTCCTGCTACTCTTACAATTAGGTCCTGAGCCTTCCCTTGAGAGACGTCCTCTGGCTGCAGAAGATGCTGCTAAGGAGGCCCCCTGATCCTCACTCTGCTTTACATTGTTGTTTAATAGATAGAGCTTTGTCATCTCTCTTCAACAAATTAACGGCACTTAGCAAGAGCCACCCAATGTCAGTCTTTAAATATACCTTTATTGATTTCAGAGAGAAAGGGAGAGGGAGAGATAGAAACATCAATGATGAAAAAGAATCATTGATCGATTGCCTCCTGCACACCCCCTACTGGGGATCAAGCCCACAACCCGGGCATGTTCCCTGACCAGGAATTAAGCTGTGCCCTCCTTCCTGGTTCCTGAGTGGATGCTCAACCACTGAGCCACACCAGCTAGGCTCTTTTTTAAAATGGCTAATTTCACTGATAGTTTGAGTCCTTCAGGTTCTTAATATTTCTAGTTTGATGTTTGACCTCAAAGTAAATAATTACCTGTTTTTAAAAGATGGTATGGGGTGGTGGTGGTGGTGGTGGTGGTGGTGATGGTGATGGTGATTTCAGAATGGAGATTTGAGACCCAGGAGGAATGGCTCTAGTTCTGGAATTGAAAATGATAAGCTTTTCCTATCTAAATATAATATGCACAGATACTTACATAGCATATGTACATGCAAATGACACATTTAACTCTATTTTCTGTAGCCTTACATACGTCAGGCCTGTCCTCTGCTTCTTCAAGTTTGCCATTGAGGATGCCCAAGTGTGTAACACTGTGGGGACTTTATTTTTTCTAGTACATACATTACAGAAATTACCACAAACACAAGTGTGTCCTGCTGATGGATGCTCTTGGGAGACTGACATTCAACATTACCTTGTTTTGCAATTTAGGATTGTGTTTCAGTTGTTTTCTACCAATTGCTTCTACCTGGTGGGTCGACAGGCACAGTACACTGAAATGAAGCCAAGTCTTCTTGCTGGAGGAATCCTTACTTTGCACCAGGGACATCATCCACAGCTAAACTGTCCGTGGGAAACTCTGGGATTGTTGGAAGCTGTCGCTCCATCTGGAGGGATGCTGTGCTATTTCTTACTTTTTTTCTATATCCTTTCTTACTCAAGAAAAGGTTCATCCTCCACATCTGCCCATTTTATCTTGCCACCATTCATACTACTATTCCATTATGATGACCCTGTGTGCAGAATCATGCTTGCTTCCTTAATAAGGAGCTGAGCAGTAAAGAGTTAGCTGAAAGGACCTCGCACATGGTAATGCTCAATAAATGCACTCGGTGTTATTTCATCCTTCCTCTTTTCTCTTTTAAGTCCATCTCCTTGATCCCCTTATCTCCTCCTTGGGCTCTTTCTCAACTGCAACAATAATGCACCAATGAAAGGTGTGTGTCCTAGCAAAACTCATAGCATTTATAAGGGAATTTCTCCTTTGTAACCCCTGCCTTAAGCTACGAGAACACCTGCAAAAAGTTAATATTAGCCGCCCAAAATATTTTTCTGTCATTTTTCTAAAAGACAGAATCCAAACTCTGCCTCCATTTAAAAATCAAATTTCAAGCTCTGGAGATTATTTATAATTATGGTGGTTGGCAACAAAATAAATAAATAAATAAATAAATAATCCTACAAATAAATGAATTAAACCAATAATCAGGTAACTCAATAAGGGTTTTTTAATGCTGAAAATTTGCCTCCTTTAACATAAAACGACTTTTCACTAAATATGGCTGTATGTTTTCTGAAAATTTGTGAACTTTAGATGTAGTAACTAAGCACCTAAAGATGTTGATGATAAAGATGATAAACAACATGTTGAGAAATTACCTAAACCAATTTGATCATTCCTAATTATTAGGTACTCGTTGGTAACCTGGTTCAAAGAGATATGTAAGCACTAAAGTTCTCCTCCCGCAAAGTCTGGCTACCAGCAAGAATGTTACAATGAAAGCAAATCTCGGGCCAAAATTTGCCAGCGCTACAAACACTAGAAAACACGTAGGCAAAAGAAAATGTGACAGTGGAATGTTAGTCAGTCTGGAAAAGGAAGGAAATTCCTACACATGCTGCAAATGGATGAACTGGAGGACCTCATGCGAAGTGAAATAAGTGAAGACAAATATGCATGATTCCACTTAAATGAGGTGCTTAAAGTAGTCAAGTCATAGAGACAGAAAGTAGAATGGTGATTGCAAGGGCTGAAGGGAGTGAATAATAAGAAGACAGTTTAATGGATGCATAGTTTCAGTGTTGTAAGATGAAAAGGGTTCTAGAGATGTTTGGTGGTGATGGTCGCACAACATTATCAGTGTGTTTAATACCCCCGAACTGCACACTTAAAGTGCTTGGAGTGATAAATTCCATGTGTGTCTTACCACAGTACAAAAAAATTGGGGGAGAAAAAGGTCATTAACCTCCTCTGTGAATTCAGCGATGTCCTCTCCTTAGTCCTCTCCAGCACTCTGCAGGGAAGATTCACTCCAGGCTGATCCACCAATATTCTAGTCGTAAGATTCTGCCAACCTTCTGATCAGATCAGACAGCAGACTCCTCCAAAAATGTCTAGACATGAAACTCACCGGAATCCTTAGGTTTAGGGTCAAGCCAGTCTCAACAGCATAGCCTCCTGGGATTGTTGGATTCTTATTTCCTGTTCATGCAAATGTGGAGTTAACTATGAAGTACTTTTTGCCAGTCTGTCTATTTTGAACCCTGCCAATAACATGAATGATGAATCATTTATATCATCCTATACCAATTATTAAACCTTTTGCTATATGGCCGGCTGGTGTAGCTCAGTGGTTGAGTGTTAATCTATAAACCAGGAGGTCTCGGTTCGATTCCCAGTCAGGGTCGCAGGCTCAATCCCAGTAGGGGGAGTGCAGGAGGCAGCTGATCAATGATTCTCTTATCATTGATGTTTCTATCTCTCTCTCCCTCTCTGACATCAATAATAATTTTTTAAAAAAATTAAAAAAACACAAATCTTTTGATATGGATCAGTGATAAATCTGGTCATTCTGGTTATCTTTTTAAATACTAGCTAAACACCTCTATGGTATGAATTCCTTATTAATTATTTCAGCCATTAACCAAATGTCCTAGAGTAGGGACATTTATCACACTATTTCTCTACTTGCAGTTTCATAGTCCTATTACTGGATTGCCCTTCATAAACTCTTTTCAAATAACACATAGGTTATTATATCATGAAGCGTTTTCAGGGTAGACAATGTCTACTTTCCCCAAATCTTCCCAGCTAATGTATCCCCTTCACCCTTCTTAATTTCCCAGTTTTCTTATCCCCACCACCCCATCCTGACTTGTGAGTGTTTGAGGGAATAACTTCTGTTTTAAAAGACAGACAGTATCTACTTATGATGCAAGGTTTCCAAACCATGGTCTTGACTGGAACTTAGCATGGTTAAATACATGGAAAGCATATTACCAAATTTCAGAGGGCTCAAAATAAAAACAGTAGCTAGCACTCCATATAACAGATCAAAATTTTTGAACTATTGGTAGATTTGTTTTGTTTTGAATATATTTTTTATTGATTTCAGAGAGGAAGGGAGAAGGAGAGAGAGAAACATCAATGATGAGAGAGAATCATGGATTTGCTGCCTCCTACCTACGCCCCTCCTGGGGATCAAGCTCACAACCTGAGCATGTGCCCTGACCGGGAATCTAACCATGACCACCTGGTTCACAGGTCGATGCTCAACCCCTGAGCCACGCCACACCAGCTGGGCTAGTTTTAGTTCACCAGACTTGTGCAAATTCACTCCCCTTAAGGACCATGGTTCTCAGCCTTGGCCATACATTGGGGTCACCTGAGGCCCCACTGAAAGAAATTCCAATGCGGTTCTACAGGGAGACAATGGGGCATGAGTATTTTCACAAGCTCTTCAGAAGTTTCCAGTGCGCTGCCAAGGTTGAGAACCATTGGTCTGAGGGCTCACTTTAGGTTGCTATATAAATGACAAATACCAGTCAATTTTAAATTTCTCACAACAAAACATTTTATAGTATGAGTATTTCTGTGCTAAAATTTTATTCAAAATTCTGTTTGAACTGAGTCTGCTGTGTTCTTATTTGCCAAATTCGTCAGCCCTATCATTTCTCTGACTTTAATCTATGGCTTCATAAGAAACAGGAGGCTAATTTACATCCCTTAATTAGTAGAAAGCATTAAGACTTCTTGTCTTCTTTCAGGCCTGGTTGTAATACACCTTATACTTATAAAAACTCATTTATTAACCATTAGAAGCACTGTAAGTCCAGCCAGTTCTTGGCTTTCACAAGCTGCCAGCATTTTTTTTCTCATGTTTTCCATGTTTCTTTCCCTTCAAGCAAAGGAAGATGAAAGCTCTCTTGGACTTTAAATCATTCTGACGTCTTCCACTTCACTTTTCTGACTCCAGCTGGGAAAAGTATCTGCTTCTAAAGCAGTGGTTCTCAACCTTGGCTGCACATTAGAATCACCTGGGAATCTTTTTAAATTACTGATTTCTGGGCCTCATCCTCTGGAAATTCTGTTTCTTTGTTATGGGGTGGGGCCACAACATTAGTAACAAAGAAACAGAATTTCCGGAGGATGAGGCCCAGAAATCAGGAATTTAAAAAGATTCCCAGGTGATTCTAATGTGCAGCCAAGGTTGAGAACCACTGTTCTAAAGGATTGTGCGATTAGAATTGTCCACCTGGACAACCCAGCATACTCTTCCCATTCGGGTCCATAACCAATCGCATCAGCAGAGTCCCCTTCGCCGTGTACTGTAACATACTCCCGGGCTGCGGGGAGTGGGGTGTGGACCTTTCGGGGCTTCTCTGCCTACCACAGTGGTCTTGGGTGTCACCTCCCCTGTCAGACCCCTCATCACTCCTGCGTTGCAGTGGAGCACATTCTCCCGTTGTTTTTCCGAGAAAGGATGCATGGAAAGAACATTTAAAACTTAGCATGTCTAGAAGTATCTTTCGATCATCTATTTTCATTGCTCTGAGTCCAGAGTTTATTGCCGCTAACCTGTCATCATTTACTTCAGGCGGCCTCCTGGCTCCCAGAATAAGCACTGGGGCTGACCTCCCGCCTCCAGCTCTTACTCACTGCCACCTGCCAAGAGTGGGGGCAAGAACACTACAGCGGAGCAACTGGCTGCGCACAGGTGGGCCCTTCGGCACCAGGAGGTAAGCGACTTAGGGGTGGCGTCCGAAGGGAAGACTCAGCCCCCGGGCATGGGAAGAGCTTTAGGCGGCGTGCAGGTGGGTCGTGCAGGTGGATCGTGGAGGTGGATCGTGGAGGTAGATTGTGGAATAGACGCAGCAAGTGGGCTGGGAGCGCGTCAATTAAAAAAAGATTTTAAAAGAAAACCAAAAAGAGACATACAATGTCCAAAACAATGGGAAGATCCTAATAGCAGACAGCACCAAGTGTTCTATACCAGTAAAACCTAATCCGGTGTCACCCGACCGCGTGGCTCG
>NW_006289813.1:4190436-4202807 GCF_000327345.1 Myotis davidii | reverse complement strand
GGGGTGGGATGGGGTGGGGGCTGCTGCGCCTGAATCGGCCCCGGCGGCTTACATCGCCGTCTCCTTTAGAGATCATACTGCCTGACTTTGTAGCATCTGATCGTTTTAAGTGCACCCGGAGAGCATTCATTAGTTACCTTCAAAGGAGCGCTGTGCAGGTAGGTGACTATTAAGTTGTCCCATTTTATAGACGGGACCGCGGAGGCACCAGGAGGAAAGGTGATTATAACCCACCCGAGCGCGGGACTTGTCGTGGGAACTCGTCCGGCTGACAGCGGTCCTCAGCCCAGTCATCTACCTCCAACCGGAGGTCGCGCTCAGAGTGCCGGTCCCACGTTTCTTTATCCCTTAATTTCTAAAAACCTTCCTTAAAACATGGAGCTGAGTCCTTCCAGACCCCTGACATAGTGCCCCGAAAGATGATACTTAAAAGGCCAGAATCATTTCAGTTGTTGACTAGGGTCGGGTCGCAGTAGGGACTAAATTTATTACGTCTTTCAGCCGGTAAGTCTTTAATCTCCTACCTAAATACGTTTTCCACTGAGACCCAAAGATAGCGATCATCAGAGCAGAGACCCTAAATGTTTGTTTAATGAGTAAGTAGAATGAAGGAGGCGAGTTGCTCGATATCCCTAACTATTGAGCAGGTAGTTTTCTAAGTTTAGGAGAATAGTCACTTTAGTGCTTTTCATGAAAGTTACCTTGTAATCGTGCGTATTTTAGGGGGAATACAGCAAGTAGATCACCTGTAATACTGAGACAGTACCGAGTTGGGGTGTATTTAATATAAAAGTTTGAACTTCCTGTAAATGTGAGTGTAAAGCTTTATAATAATTCAGAACCGTAAAATTTGCCTCCACAGTAGATATGGTTTGCCTGCAACACAGCTGGGTCAAAATGGCCTCATCAAAACACAGAATTGCTATTTTCAAAAAAGATGTTATCACGTTGTGTGTGCAACAGATTTCCCTGATGACACCAATTACCAGATGCATTCATCTTTTTCATTTCTGGGTTGTTTGGAAATGTTATCACTGTATTACATGTGTATTGCAGGGCATATATATGTGTCAGCCTGTTATAACAAGCAGTTAAGAAGATACTGACCTGGTCCCCTAAAATCAGCAAGGAGGTTTATGGCAAACATGAAATCCTGTTCTGAGGGAGCAGTGAGAAGTAGGTAATTTTCTGTGCAGTCTGTAGCTTGAGAACAGGGCTACTACGGTGGCTACAAATAGTCTACATCCCACTGCATAATAAATGCATAATCAGGAGCATATAAAGAGAGGGGGTACCCGCCTTAAATATTGACATGTTAAAAAGTTCCACCATTCAGCAGCCAGATCCCTTTTACGAATGGTAACTTTGAGGAAAATCAGATTTTGAGATACAGACTATTGAAGTGAAGTAAATTATCAGTTGACAAATAGAAGTTTCCCCTAGAATAGACCTTTCTAAGATGAGAAAGTAAAAATGTTTCTCCTCCTTATGTACTTAGCTTGTGTCCAGATAATGGTCCATGCCCATCTCATCCCATCCGTGAATTGATTGTACCTCGCCTCTGACCCTCACTCTAGTCCCTGATCTTCCTGCATCTTTGATTGCTGTCTTTGGGCAGAGGAAAGTTCGCTCAGGAAGGAAAGAAGGCTCGGAGAAGCTGTGAGGCTATCTGTTTCATATGTAACATACATTTTCCCACTCAATTTGGAAATGTACTAGTTTATATTTAAGGTCTAGTCAAAATGTCCCTTTATCAAAGCCCCAATAATGCCCACATTAAAATATCTTTATTTGGCCTTGTATATAATAAAGTGTAGAAAAAAAGAATCTTATTGATGAAAACTGAGTATACTTGGTTAACAAGGTGTTTTGTTGCTGTCTTAGATTTTAGGAAATATTTGGGAAATGACATGAGTGGTAAGTCTCTTACAAAGCTAGCTGAGAATATTGGCGTGGTTACATTTTTCTTTTTTATCTTGCTACTTTTCTCTGTAGCCAAGAGAAATATAGGAGATTATTCTAATAATAGAAGTGTCCTCGAGTTCTGTAATTTCTTTACCTTATTAGTTCACTGATGGTTTAGTAGCCTGAAAACCTTAGAAGCAACTTCAAAAAAATTTTTTTTAGGAATAAAACACTTTTAATGTATTTGTCATTAAATACGATTTTGAAAGTGACAATTTAAAGAGCAATTGAGAAGAGTCCCACATCCATCATGGGCTCATGGTTCTAATATCAGAAACAGAACAGAAAAAGCACTGAGAATACGGAAAACAAGTGTGTGTGTAGATGGCTGTGCGTTACACTACTGCACCTGCTTCAAGTCAGCAGCTTGAATAGCACCTTGACCAGGTGAGGCCCCGCCAGGCACACCCCTACCTCCCCTCCCCTCCCCCCACCCCCTCTCAGGCAGTGTGCTCACTGCTGCCCAGGGCGTCCCAGGAACTGTCAGAGGTGCCTTTGAAGTCTCCCTCCCACAGTCCTGGTGAAAGTGGCCTTTGGCGGGGGGATAGGGGGGTACACCTACTGGAGGTGGTTACAAAGCTGTTTTAGTTTGTAATTGACAAAACTACAATCCTGGTCACAGTAATGGGCCAGGGATCACAAACACCCCTGTCCACCTCCACTAAGGGTCCAGCTTCACCTGACCTTTCCTCATCCCAGACACCACCCAGGCCCTGTCTTCATCGGGGCGAGGGAGCGGGGCCCAGCCAAGCCCAGTCTCCTTCCTCAAACCGGGTGTCTTGGAACCCTTCCAGCTGAGTGCCAGCCCAGCTTGCACCTGCCTCCCAGTCGGCTCCCTTGGTTTCTTCCTGTTTTGGGGCTGTTTTGGTCCGGGTGGCCGCTGGGGAGAAGTCCTTCGCAGGCCCAGCCGGCGCTTGAGTACTGCTGTTCTGGCGCTGGAGAACAGTTCAGTCGGGGAGTCGTCTGGGAACTCACCCCTCACTCCCTGGAGGTGTAGGCCTTGGGCTGGGCATGTCTGCTGTGATAGGCCTCCCGTGGGGTCTCCCGTCCCCTGCAGCCCCCTGATCCCCAGTCAGGAGACCATCAGGAGGGCAGAGCCCCTGCCTGGTCCCAGGGGGCAGCTGCGCAGGATTTGCTGAGCTCCTCTGGGCGCAGAGCAGCGTCCATGCCTGTGAGGCCTCCAGACAGGTGTGGGCGAGGCCAGCTACCTCTCTGACACCATGTGGTCAGACTGCCTCGGTCAAAACATTCTTTTAAAATTGCTGAGATAAGCATGAGTCTTATTGTGAATGAGAATTGCAGGCCTATTTAAAAACTTGTTGAAAAAATTTATCCAGGGAGCCAGAATTGAATTATGGACACCAATTTATTCAGCATGCAGTGAGTAGTAGAAACTTGTGGACCAGGGATGTCAGTCGGGGACTGTCTACTTAAATTTTATTTCATAGACAAAGAAATTAAAACTAAGGTAATTTTTTTGCCATATTCAGGTCAGATTTTTGGTTTTAAGGTATAGCCTATTCTTTTCCAGGCCATTTGTCTTCGTGTGTGTGTGTGTGTGTGTGTATACACACATACATACACATACATACTATTAATTTTGTATAATAAATATTAATATAGCTATATCTGTTTGACTTAGAACTAGCTAAGGCTGTAGAGTCCTAAATAAAGTTTTCCCTGCTTTCGTCAGACATTGCACATTTTGCTCACCAAACACCATACCCTTTCCCAACTTGCTGGGTAGCTTCTGTTATTTTCCTTGCTCAAGATGCCCATTGCTCTACACTTTCGATGCTAAATCCTCTGTGTCCTTTAAAACCCAGATGGAATGGAGGTTACCGTTATCCTAAACTTGGTGTCTCTAATTTCCATTCATGTTTTTATATTTTGGCTATATATGCATGCATAGTAAACAAACTGTAACATTATTGCACATACTTTTAAAACTTTTTGTAACTTAACTATGCTGTTATTCGCTATTGTGTGTGTATTTCTGCAGACTTTTCCTTAACATACTTTGAAATTTATATATATCTATATCTATCTATCTATATCTATCTATATATCTATATCTATGTATCTATATCTATATATAATAGCTTTAGTTATATTGCTGTATAGTATTACATTGTCAGTGAACAAAAAAGTATTTGTCAAATCTCCGATTGATGAACACTTGGGTTGTTTCCAGTTTTTCCCTACTACCATAAAAGGTTGCTAAAATGAACATTTCTATGTGATATAACATAAGGCACATACAAACCTAAAAGTAGGACTGCAAATCAGTAGATTCATGTTTCATTTTTACCAAATCTTGCCAAATAGCTTTCCACTTTCGATGTTATCTAAATCCTCTCTATACTTTAAGACCCAGATGGACTGTCGTTTTCCCACTTGGTATTGCTAGACTTCTGCATTTTCCCAATGTGATTAGTGTGGAATACTTCTTTTCATTTTTATTTTCCTGATTTCTGGTGAAGTTGAACACATTTCTGATGATTGTTGGCCGTTTTGGTTATCTCTTTTGGGAATTGTGCTTTCAAAGTCTTTGTTGGATATTTGTCTTACTAAAATTTTGTGTTGTAGAATTAATTGTAGATATTAACCATTTGCCTATAATATTTGTTGATCTCTTCTTCCTGTCTGAGTTGTCTCTTAATTTTGTATTTTCTTATACTGAAATTTAAAAAGATATCAGTATTTAAAATTTATTAGTCTAATTGTTTTTTGTATTTTCTTATACTGAAATTTAAAAAGATATCAATATTTTAAATTTATTAGTATAATTGTTTTATGACTCAACATGTAGTTACAACCTTGGTGAGGTTTTCAGCTTTCCACCTTTCATAAATTCTTTCTCAGGTAGGCGATAAATAAATAAAATATGCCATACAATTTATCACTGAAATACTATACATACAATTATTCATCTTTAACAAATTATGTAAAAGTTCCCTAGTTCAAAATGGCATCTAAATAGCAGACTCCAGGGTAGCCTTTTTCTCATTTTTCATTAGTGTACTGTGAAGATGTAAAATAAAATGCAACTCACCACAAAACCAAAAAGCAAAACACTCCTACGAACCAGGAGAAAGTGACATTAAGAACTAGATTGTCCTCTATTGAGAGGAATTTCTCTACTTCAGCACCTGCGTATCCCTGCTCCACCCTCTTGATACAGATTGTCTGATACAGGCCAAAAGGCTTCTTTCTGCCCAATACAGTCAATTCCCTCAGATACTTAGGTCCTCTACCAACTAGCAAACCGTGAAGACATCCCTCTCTGCCTCTATCACTGCCCCGTAAGGCAGGAACTGCTGTATTTAAATTTTCACTTTCTGTTCCCAGCAAATTTCAGGAAGCCACAAGGCAGAATGTAGGGCGTTTGTGGTGGGCATTTAGAGAAGAGAGACACAGAACCCTGGTGATAATAAATAGCAGCATTGTGGTTACAGTTGTTCTCGTGGGTCTTGGCATTTCTTCCAGGGAAACAGGCAGTAAACGGTGGTGCAGGATGCCCCCTCTGGAGAACAGGGTGCAGAACGGAGAACCAGGCTGTGAAGGCTGGTAGGGACAGAAAACTGGAGTGAGTGCTTTGTGTATCAGCAAACTAGTTTGTGTATAATTTTCCCCAATTGTCTCGAAAATATATATTTTTGTATGTATTTGTTTGAATGGAGATACAAATAAGGTCTACACATTGATATCTTAAATCTCTCATGTTTCTCCTCCTTCTTTTAAAAGCTTATTTTTGTTGACGAAAAGTCATTTGTCATGTAAAATTCCCCACATTCTGTGTTTAGCTAGTTGTGTCCTCACAGGATCATTTGACACGTTTCTCTAGTCTTCATAAAGTGGTTCTTGGATTTAATGCTTGATTCAGTTGGTAAATTTTCTTAAGGATATAGAGGGTGCTGAGTACTTCCAATTGCTTTACATCAGGAGGCACATGATGTTTGGTGGTGGTTGTGGGCTAATTGTATCCTCCCAAATTTATTTGTTGAAGAGTTATATCCCACTTCTTCCGAATGTGACTGTATTTGGAGATAGGTCCTTTCAAGAGGTGATTAAGTTGGAATGAGGCTGTTTGGGTGGGCCCTAATCCAATCCGATTGCTATCCTTATAAGTAGAGGAAATTTGGACTTGGCTGGAGTATTATCCCATACACCAAAAGGTTTTGGGTTTGAGTCCAGGTCAGGGCACATATGGAAGGCAGCCAATCAGTGTTTCTCTCTCACATGACGTGTTTTCTCTCTCTCTACTTCTTTCCCTCCCCCTCCTCCTTTCTCTGTCCTCCTCTCTCTAAAGTATATCCTTAAGGATATACTTTTTTTAAAACCCTTAAGTGAGGGTTTTAAAAAAAGAGAAAGACATCAGGATGCATGCCTAGAGAGGAAAGTTCATGTGAGGACCCATGAGAAGGCAGCCATCTAAAACCTAGAAGAAAGCAACCCAGAAGGCCCCTTGATCTCAGCTTTTTAGCCTTCAGAACTGTGAGAAAATGAATTTCTGTTGTTAAAGCCACCCAGTCTGTGGTATTTTGTTATTGTAACCCTATCTAGCAAACTAATACAGTTGTCCTATTTTTAATTATGATTATTTAGTTATGACATTAGGATTGATCTTTGAATGCAGGTGATAGCCGCTTTATATCTCTCTATATAAAACCCTAATATGCAAATAGACCAAATGGCACAACAACTGAACAACCGGTCACTATGACATGCACTGACCACCAGGGGATGTGCATGGGAACATGGTGGGTGTAGGCCCTAGTGGGATGGTAGAGCAGGTGAGTGGGGCACCAGACCAAGGCGGGTGTAGGCCCTAGTGGGATGGTAGAGCAGGTGAGTGAGGCCAAGGCGGCGTGCCAGTTGTTGTCATAGGGGTGGTCACTGAAAATTCTTTGCTCCCGTGTGCCGTGGTCCTGCCCGGCGCTTGCACCTGCTGCTGGTACCTGGCACCAGCCCTGATTGCTTGGTGCTGTCAGTGGGTGCAAGCAGCGGCTGCCAGCCCTGATTGCTCCTGAGGGCTTCTCCACCTCCCCCTGCTCCTGTGGGGTGATCGGGGCAGCAGCTGCCACTTGCACCCACTGCTGGTGCCGGCCCCAATTGTTCTGCACTGTCAGTGGATGCAAGCAGGACCGGTGCCATCAGCCTTTGGGGAGCAGCAGCGGGATTGGGGCTGCTGGCAGAGAGGGGTCCGGGGGCTGCGGCAGTAGGGGCCAGGCAGGGGCACAGAGGATGGGCCGAGACTTGCCCCTGTGCCCACTGCAGCCTCGTGGCCTACAGTTCCTTTCAAGGTGCATAAATTCGTGCACTGGGCCCCTAGTATTCATTATAAAATGCTCCCTTCTTTTATTCTAATGTTTTTAATATCACTGTTTTCCCCCAGAAATTAGGGGTTGAAAATGGTGATTATATTAATCATTCTATTTTATTAGCATGGTGAATCTATACTAAAAAATATTTTCTCACCAACTATTTGGTTACCCTGAAATAGTCTGTATAGCAAAGGTAAAATAGGTGCTTGATTTGATTTTTCCCCCTATTTATCCATTTTCAGATTCTGACATATCCAGATCACCTGAGAATTCTTAACTTGAAACTTTAGGAATTGAATTTATATTACCAGAGTGAGCCAAGGACCCTTAAACTGAGAAACTTACCTGAAAGGTATTCATGTGCTGGTAATGTCCCTTGAGCACCTGGCAGATACAATATGAAACTGTTCTTCCCGGAGGGCCAGGTCCTCAGACTAGGTCCCATCTTGTCTCAAGGCAAAGATGAGTTCATATTCCAAAATTACAAAACTCAGGGGGAAATGAGTGCGAATTAATAGACATGACTGAGAGGAAATTTAGACCCCCAGAAAATTTAAGTGAAACCAGGGGTTAGTCTTGGATTCTCTTCTTTATCCATACTCACAAACAGATTTCTGCATTTTCGTGGCTTTAGAGAACAATCCCACATTTAAATATCTTGTTTCAACAGTCTTCAGAACTCCAGATTCTTGAATCCAGCTGTGTTCTACTTGAAAGTTGAACATGTGCCCTAGCCGGTTTGGCTCGATGGATAGAGCGTCGGCCTGCAGACTGAAAGGTCCCAGGTTCAATTCGGGTCAAGGGCACATGCCCGGGTTGTGGGCTCGATCCCCAGTGGGGGGTGTGCAGGAGGCAGCCAATCAGTGATTCTCTCTCATCATTGATGTTTCTAACTCTTTCTCCCTCTTCCTTCCTCTCTAAAATCAATTTTATATATATATAGTTCAACATGCATCTCAAATTTATATTCAAAACTGGAATCCTGATTTGCCCCTCCTATGTCACTTGAATCTTTCCACATATCAGTTGATGGCAACTCCATCCTTACAGTTGCTTATGTCAAAAAATTTAGAGCCATCTTTGTTTGTTCTTTATCTTGGACTCAATATTCAATCCATCTGGAAATCCTTCAGTATATGTCCAGAACTTGACCATTATTTACCACCGCCACTGCCATCACCTGACCTGAGCCTTATGGCTGGATTCCTGCAGCAATATTTTTCCATTAAAATGGAGTTTGTCTGGTAGAAGAGTTAACTGATAGTTTTCATAATCATACTTCTGCTTTATACTCAGAATTTTAATTAAAACTAAAGCTACTAAGCCATTGAAAAGGTGCTACCTTTTCTCATTTTTCCTTTCTAACTTTAATTATGAGTAAGTAAGAGTTTACTAGGGAGGGGGCAGAATTTGTGGAAGCACATGGTATACTAGGACAAGCATTTTGATTCACATTTTGCGCCGTGGTGTCTTGGCAGTGGTGGCTGCGTTTTGGTGGGGTGTTGCTCACGGGGTGGTCACGGGATCTGTGTTCCACTTGGGGGAAGCCAAGTGTTGGTTTGTCGGCACCAGGTCCATGGTGCATCTAACTAGCTGCCTCCTGCACACTCCCTTTTGGGGATGTGCCTGCAACCAAGGTACATGCCCTTGACCAGAATCGAACCTGGGACCCTTTAGTCCGCAGGCCAACGCTCAACTGAGCCAAACTGGTTAGGGCACTATTTATTTTTAAATGGCCAGTGCACTTCATGGCAGTTCCTGTGTTGAGCGTCTGCCCCCTGGTGGTCAGTGTGCATCATAGCTACTGGCTGGATGGACACTTAGCTTTTTATATTTATAGAAATGCAGGGTATTTGGTGGTGTTGTGAAGGATTATGTAGACTTGAGACACTGCTAAGAGAGAGAGAGAGAGAGAGAGAGAGAGAGAGAGAGAGAGAGAGAGAGAAAGAGAAAGACAGCAGGATATGTGCCTGCTAAGGCACATTCTCTGGAGCTTACAATTTAGAGGAAGAAACAGATGTACACATTAGTGTGGTACTATGGTGGCACAGTGACATGAGGACTAAACAGAGGCTTAGGTAACAGATGAACTATCCAAAGGAAAGTTTTTTTCAGGAAAGAGAGAAAATAATACACGTACTAGGAGCTTTAAGTACTTTTTGAGGGGCAGGGTGGACAATGATGGGATAAATAAGTAAAGTAAATAAGCCCAAGTCTCTTAGCTTCCAGATTGGTGCTTGTTCTATGAGGAGATACCTACCTCTTTGTTGCCTCCATTATCTAGCAATCTTTTGCAGTAACCTAGTAGAGCTGCCTCTACCCAACAAAAGCCTCTCTGTGTAACGACTCTTTTTCCCAGAAGAAAAAAGGAGTTTGAAGTCAGGCCAGAATGTTTATCTTTGCTGCCACTTTCTCATTGAATCTTTTCTTTATTATTGCTACTTGACCCATCAAAAAGAATATAACTATCCAATAAGATTATGGCAAGTTAGACAACTACTTATTATTAACTTTCAGTTAAGACCACGCTTTATATCATATTAATGTATTCCACATAAAGGAATATATTTTAGCTCTTATATACCCTTCTGAGAAATCAGCCTGATAGGCATTTGGGGAAAGAAGGCTCTGTCTGACCTCAGGGTCAATTCTTAGATGTTTCCCTCCGAAAGCCCTGAGAATTTTGCCTACTCTCTCCTACCCACCTCTCTCCCCCTCATATACTTTCATAATACAGGTATTTGTTATTCTTTGTGTTTACTGACAAAATAGTAGGTGCTATTACTAATTACTATTACTAGTAGTAGGTGCAAATACTTACTGAATGAAGAATATCTGTAGCCTCAAAATACAACTTAAAATTGATTTTTTAAAAATCACTTGATGTCATTTTCTTCTTGCTATTGTCTCTTCTTGGTCCAATAAAAATTTATTGGCACTTTTATTTAAAATGTGTTTGTATATATCTTTCGGTTGCTCAAAAATATCCCAGAATGGCTAAATGTATCCTTTGGAACAAAACTTGTAGAATCATTGTATGGTGCTTTCTAAGATTTACATGTAAATACAAATATACACACACCTTTTAGAAAAGTATATTTCATCTTTGCTCACAACTATTAACTCTGTATGAAGTATCTTTTGCTTATATTTTCTCCCTAAGAAAGTAGTATGTGACAAGTAGTATGTAAAATGCATGGGTTCTCACACTATTACTTTTATTTACCTTTAGAATGTATTCCCCCCCCCTTTTTTTTACCAAAGAATAGTGGCAGTTAAAATGGGCAAACTAAATCAAAATACAGAAATTACAAAATGCCTGCATTTCTTCAATTATGATTATTTTATTTTACAATTCTTAAAGATATCACTTGGATTGAAAGACTGCAGTGAGCATTCAAGACCATGTGTCTGAAGATGTTTATGAGAGAGAAAAAAGGGAAAAGGAAAAAAATTGTAAAGAATAAAGAGATGGTATTCAATTGTGTAGATTAAGAAGATGTAGGAGAGGGTAGGAAGTACCTGGCAGCTACAATAGCATCAAATTATATTACCTTTTCTCCTTAAGGTTAAATATGCATGTCTAAGAGGTCAGCAAGCCCAGGGGAGGTAGAAGGAAGGTAGATGAGAGCTGATTAGATGATGATAAGGTAGTTTAAACCATTGAATACTTTGTTACCAACAAAAGTTGGGTGCTTTCCAAGAAAGATGTATCTGGATATGAATACCAAAGGGTACTATTGCAAAATCACTTAACAATTAAAAAGCTGTTGAAGTTGACTTCAACATGTTCAAACCCCGAAGTGTGTATTGGCGATTATTGAAGAAGATGGAGGTCTCTCTGTGTAACTCATGATTTAGAAAGTTCTAGAGTTAATAAATTGGAGGCCTCAATTGTCACTTTAGTTACTGCAGCTAACAAGTCTAGACTTACAGAATTGACAGCTTAATCACCTGATCCAGTCTCCTCATTGTACATATGAAGTATCTAATACCCTTGACAAAGATTGAAAGCTAATGTGAGAGGGATCCTGAATTACAAGCCACCTTTTACTAAATAATACATGTTCTAGAAATACCTATTGAACTACACAAGGCATTTAAATTATACAGGAACCTAATAATATCTCTAAAAGCCTGTTTTAATTTCTGCTTAAAATGAAGTTACTGTTTTGGTCCTAATGTGTTGTTATATAGTTCACAAACAAATGTGGTGACTTTCTCTTGCTATGAAAACTCAGTCATTTGTATTTTTGTAGTATTCCACAAACTATTGATTGCAATGTTATTAGTACTTCCTTCCTGTGGTCTGCTTGGACTTGGGCATGTTTTACTCCAGGTCTTCTGTGTTCATAACACATTTAAATAAAAAATATCCAGCATCAGCAGGGGGAGCTGACATGGTATTAGTTCTACAGAATAATCAATATTTGTGCAGCTATTCCCAGCAGTTATTACATATGATGTTCTGTCCATGTGAACAATCACTGATCCTAAAGCCCACTTCTGCAAAACAGCTGTGGATTACTTCTGGGGTTGCTGTGTCCCTCAGAACAGTCAGATTTTTCTTACTTTAACAATATGCTGTTTCTTTATATTACAAAAGGCGTATTCCTTCTCATTTCATGGAAACATAATGTACTGAGGTGATTGATTATGCACCAGTCTAATGGCCACAAATACAGAATGGTGCTTTTACGCTAAACACACACACACATGCACGCACGCACGCACGCACGCACAAAACAAAAAAAAACAAGGTATATACACATTTTAAATTTAAATACCCATAGTGTATGGTGCCGGGGTATTTCTCAGCATCTAGAAGGGTTCAGGAATCTGGAGAAGGGGCTGTGTTTAAATTAATAAAGAGACTAGACATGAAATATAAATTTGGAAGGCATTTTGGGGAGCCAGAGGAGACCTAGCTTCAGTAACCAAGTTCTCTGAATCTCTGGACACCTAGGTTTTTATTAATACAAATTGCCCTAAAGCAAAGCAGATATACATATCAAAAGGTAAGGTTTGGCCCTAGCAGGTTTGGCTCAGTGGATAGAGCGTCGGCCTGCAGACTCAAGG
>NW_006289813.1:4188932-4190412 GCF_000327345.1 Myotis davidii | reverse complement strand
TATATTTTTTTAAAAAAGGTAAGGTTGGGTATACAGTAGGCATTGTCAGGTTTGGGAACTGCCTTGGCTGTCAGGCAGCAGACAATAATATATGCAAATCTTTAGGTTTGGGGAAATGCTTTCAGCTATCCCAGCAGGCAATAATATGTATCTTCAGCCCTGCTGAAGCCCCAAGTTCCCTCAACCTTTTGATGAAACTTCTTGCGTTTATGACATGCTGGAATTCGCCTCCAGCAGTATGGGTAGCATTTCTGCAGGCCATTTTCTCTCTGATTTTAGTAGTCTTCCCCCTACCCCAAATCCTGCCAGAAACCAGTAGATTTATTTAACCTTACAAATACAAGAAAGGTGTATATATTTTTTAAAATATTCAAAGTTCCTTAGATAGTTCTGTCCATTTTACTTTTACTACTATCATCATTGCAACAGTAAGGCTGCTGACAGTCTGCATTTTTCTTTACAGCATCATTGCTTTATAAGAGCTAATGACTGGTTTGGTTGTACATTGAATAGGAAACTCATCTCACCAGCATTAAATGTGTTCCCAGTGATGTTTATTCATCACTACTTTCACACTAATCCTCAGCAGACTTAAGGGCTCCAGATGTTGCATCATTTAGGTGTAGTAACATGGCATTGAGAGTCAAGGCTGACATTATCCCTTATCTGTAGTGCAGTTTCATTAGTTTTTTCTTTAAAAAAGAAAAAAAAAAGACCAAAATTTACAAATATTATTTGCTCTGAGATGGTTTGAACTGGCTAAATCAGTTTAGTGTTTAATATTCTAATTAAATATGCATTGTTCCTTTCACATTTTTACCAATTTTACCTCCCTTGGCTTTTTTTTTTTTTGGTATAGCAAAGGGGGAGATTTATTGAAGAACAAGTACATGAAAGGAGAGGAGGTGAAACTGAGTGGCACTTTCCAATTCACTTCTAATTAATCCCCCCTTTCATATACTATAACAGCTGATACTTAAAAGTCCCCTGCAATGATGAGAGACCATCATTGATTGACTGCCTCCTACATGCCTCACACTGGGGATCGAACCCGCAACCCAGGCATGTGCTCTGACCAGGAATCGAACCATGACCTCCTGGTTCATAGGTCAACGTTCAACTACAGAGCCACACTGGTCGGGCATGACTTTTACCTTTTGAGAAATTATCAACTCAGTATTTTTCTCTTTTATACCAGAGCTTTTATCCTAAGCCTTCTGTAACAGAAAAGATACACAATAAAACAGCATTTTAATAATGTCAAAATTGAGAAGCTTAGGTTCTTTCGGTACTGTTATGGAGTGAGTTGTGTTGTGCCCCACCCCCTCACCACCAAATTCATATGTTGAAGCCCTAACCCCCATATGCTGATATTTGGAGATAGGCTCCTAAGGGGAGTAATTCAGTTAAAATGAAGTCATAAGGGTGGGATGCCAATCTAATAGGACAGTTGTCATTATAAGAAGAGGAAGAGGGCAGG
>NW_006289813.1:4149103-4188574 GCF_000327345.1 Myotis davidii | reverse complement strand
CCCCCCCCCCCCGCCCCTTGGCTTTTTATTTTGTATTTACCTTCCAATTTTTAAAGAAATGTACAGATAATTGATAAGAGAACTTCAAACTTTTTGGCCATTTTATTTTCTGATTTTTCTTTGTTCATTTATAAATAACTTTCGGAATGCACATGCACAGAGGAAAGGCCATGTGAAGACTCAGAGATAAGCAGCTGACTACAAACTAGGAAGAGAGCCCTCACTAGAACCCCAATCTTTTGGCCCCTTGATCTCAGATTTCCAGCTTCCAGAGCTGTGAGAAAACAAGTTTCTGTTCTTTAAGCCACCCTGTGTGTGGTATTCTGTTACAGCTGGCCAAGTAAACTAATACAGGTATCATACTGACAAGATAGAAATTTTTCTTTAAGGAAACCAATGTTGTCAAATTTCAAAGGAAAAGTATTTTTAATTATCTCAATAGCCAAGACAAACACAAACTTGACCTTTTCAGTTAACAAATATTAATAACTTTGAGCATATGTTAGTATTAGGCATCAAAAATAACTATTTTTAATCAACAGAATTTATTTTTAGAGCAGTTTTAGCTTTAAAACATTAATCAGAGCCCTGGTCAGTTTGGCTCAGTAGATAGAGCGTCGGCCTGTGGACAGAAGTGTCCCAGGTTCGATTCCAGTCAAGGGCACATGCCTGGGTTGTGGGCTTAGTCCAACATGCAGGAGGCAGCCAATCAGTGATTCCCTCTCATCATTGATGTTTCTATCTTTCTCTTCCTCTCCCTTCCTCTCTGAAATCAATAAAATCAATATACTTTAAAAACAAACAAATGAAAAACATTGATCAGAAATCTCCCATATAATCCCTCTTACACAGTTTTTCCTATTATTAACATCTTGTGTTAGTGTGATACATTTTTTACAATTGATGAATTAATACAGACTGGGGCAAACGTAGGTTTATAGTTTGTATGGAAAATAATAGAATAATTAATACAAAAATAAACTGTTTCAGGTACTCACCTTATATTGATGTATTATTTTAATCTAAAGTTTTGGTTTACATTAGGGCTCAGTCTTTGTGTGGTATAGTTCTAGAACTTTTAGCAAATGTATAATGTCATTAATTCTCCACTATAGTAACATAAACTAAAATCCCCCTATGTTCAACCTATTGTCCCTCCCTGTCTCTCTACCCAAACAATTAGATGTTCATATATAAGGATGATGAAATTGCTGGAAAATACTAATTTAAAATTGTTTTTCTTTATTCTGATAGAAAAGTTAGAATATTCACCTTCAAAATTCTGTGAAATACAAAATTACAAATCTGTTGTCCTGATGACTTATAAGAACTTTAATATCGTGATTTGTGATCCAAAACTTGAATTTTTGCAGCTTGAGGTGTGAAGTTGCTTGCAGAGCGTAACTTTGCCCTTTTGGGCTCCAGAAAGGCCAGCAGCCTCCCCCGGTCTGATTGTACTGTTTGATAAATCGTACTCCTTGTGTCATTGTTAAGTAATACTCCCTGTACTATGATTGTGTGATCCAAGACAGCCTTTTTGTTCTATGGGCCTGAGCTGAAACTAGGACTTGCCAAGATAAGCATGAGACTGAATTCATTTATTATATATTTTGTAGAGGCCCAGTGCACGAATTCGTGCATGGGAAGGGTCCCTTGGCCTGGCCAGCGATCGGGGTGGCCGGCTGGGGAAGGGACTACAGGAAGTTGGCTGGTAGGCCAGCTGGGGGTATGGACTGCTGGAGGTTGACAGCCATGGGAGGTTGGCTGTGGGGATGCACTGACCACCAGGGGGCAGCTCCTGCATTGAGCATCTGCCCCCTGGTGGTCAGTGAGCATCATAGCTACTGTCTGGTCATCCGGTTGTCCAATTATAACTGTCGCTTAGGCTTTTATATATATAGATTGTACTCACCTTACAACCCAACTTGCCTGTTCACTGGGTCAGCCAATTATTGAGAGTCAAAATGCCCCCACCAATGAGAAATGGAGTTTATGGTCTTGTTGCCCGTAGCAACCCATCTCTTTGATCAACAGCTCCTAGCAACGTTTGCCTTTATAAACTCTGAGATTCCCCCTCCATTTTGGAACATATTCCCAGTTCATACTGAGAATATCAAGGACTTAATTTCCCAGTTTTCAAATTGTTACCTAAATATATTGTCTTTAAAAAGGCATCTCCAGATTTTTGTTTACAGTCCCGATGTGAGAGGTTTACTTTATGTTAAATTTTTCTGCCTTGGCCTATTCCCAACTGTTCAGGATTTGTATTCCAAAAGTCTTCATTCACATTTAACCATTTCTTTGGTGGTGAATGGGCTGGGACTGCTTATCCACATGTAAACTGATGTTTGATTTATGTCACTTTCATGGAGAGCAGCAGGAACACATTCCTATATCTCCATTCTCCAGTGTTTCCTTGGTGATAAGTAATCCCCCTGTAGGAAGAGGAACACACAGCTCTGATTTCTTGTCCCATTGCAGTTCCTTGACTTCCACCTATCATGACAAACTGACCTTGTGTCCAGGACCAGATGATGAAAGTTGTCCCTGTAGGCATTGCTCCATGTTGAGCATTGTTTATCCACTGGTTTCACACAGAGACAGGCATGGACATGGGGCACAGATGAGGGGCGTGGGGCACAGACACACACAAAAGGCTAACTCTAACATTACTGCAAGTTTTTACAGTAAGTACTGAGTTTCATCAAAAGTTTTGTTTTGCATCTTTTAATGTGGCCATGTGTTTTTTCTTTTAATAATTTTGGTTTGGGTGTGTGTGTGTGTGTGTTTGAACGAAACACCCTTGAATTTCTAGAAATGAATTTATATGGCCAAAACGTATTATTCTTTTAATTTTTGGTTTGGTTCTGTTAGCTAATATTTTACTTAGGATTTTATTATCTATGTTCATGAATATATTGGTATGTAATTTTTTATACTCTCCTTGCCTAATTTTATATCTCCTTGTTTAATCAATTCACAAGGTTATATTTGTGGAGTTAATCTTCCTATTATATGTTCTGGGGCACAATTATATAAGCTACAAAGACTATTCATTTCTTAAAGTATAGGTAAAATTTTCCAATTATATAAATTTTGCCTGGGCCTCTCTTTATTTTTCATGGGTTTTGAAGAAAATATTTCAATTCTAGTTTAATTTTTAAGTTTTTTGGTTTATTTTTGTTTTCTAATTTTAGATTAATTTTAATAGTTTATAATTTTGTCCACTATATTTCATTTATATCCATGAATTACAAAGAAGAGGTAAGCAAAATTGGAGACCCAGGAGTATGGAATTAGACCTCTGATATTTTATCAGAAAAAGTGGTAAATAGCAAAAGGTAAATGAAGGAATGAAAATCCTTCATGGAGGTTATAATTCCAGTAGCTGGCTTTATAGAAAATTCAGCCAATTTGTTGTAAATATGTTTTTCCATAGAGACACATCTATCCTTAAATATTTTAAAGAATATGTAGCTAATGCTGTACAAAGGGTTTAGAAAATCAAGTTTAATGTGGCAGTTTAGCATTCTAACATTAATTTATTTCCCCACAGATGAAAAGAAGTAAAGAAGTGATAACTGAAAATCACAATCAAGAAGAAATAAATGTTCTTCGGTGTTGGAAATGTAGAAAATGTATAGCACGTTCTGGTTGTTTTATGAACTATCTTGAGAATCAAGTGACTAAGGTCAGTACCTCTAACTCTAGTTTTAGTTTCCTAGTTTAGGAATGGTGTGGCCACCCACACGGGCACACATTTCCCTCCACACCCGACTTAGCTTTACCTACTAAAAACATTTCAAAGTGCTATTCAAAAGGCATCCCACCTTCCCTAGTTACTTAATTTTACCTTTAGCTGCTCACATTAACATGACCTTAAGGTTTCAAGTGTAATATCATAGACATAAGTTAAGGTAATAATAATCCATATTTTTATCCCTACCAGGAGTGAATCTTACTCATCACCAAACAATTAAATTCAAGATCCTATTAAGAAATGGAAAACCTATTGTATTTTATTTTTTGAGGATTCACTATGAGCCTAGAAGAGAAAGTTTATGTATAATCAAAAAGTCAATAGGAACACCTGAATAATATTCAAAAAGTGTTACCTGGTTGCCCTGATAAAAATAAATGTTTCTATACGGTTTTTTAGTTGATTTTGAGAGAGAGAGAGATCGATCAATTGATTGCCTCCTGTATGCATCTCAACCAGAGATCAAACCCACAACCTAGGTATGTCCCCTAACCAGGAATTGGACCTGCAACTTTTTTGTTGTATAGGACAATGCAGCCACACTGGCCAGGGCTAAAAATAAATGTTTTTAATTCAACAAAAGTAAAATCCCTAAACTTCCCTAATAGCAATATCTAAGAGGTGTGAAATAGACAGCAATCCATGGATCTTACAGGGAATTCTCACTTCAACAGAGAGAGTGGCTGTGGTCACCTATCATTGTTTTCTTTCTCTTCTTTGAGAGACACTCGGGTTTTGTGTGTTTTGCCTCGGCCACATTTGATCATGGTTATTTCCTTTTCACTCTGACATCGTCTCATTGTCTGAGGCTCTTTGTGTTTTCCGTAAAATGTCTTTTTTTCTTGCCTGCTTTCCTATTAGGTAGTTTTGTTTTTATTTTTGGAAGTTCTTTATTCTAAATACTAATCCCTTGTTGTTTATTGTATTGGCAAATAGCTTTTGCCGGTTTATATAACGTATATTTCTCTCTTTATGGTCTTTTTGATGAATAGTTCATAACATAATATAGATGAATTTATTAATCATGTCCTTTATGTGTTTTACTTTTTGTTAAGAAATCCTTCTGTACCCAGAGGGGAAGATTTTTTTCGTTTCCATCTACTGAATAGCAAATTTGAGATAGGCAGGTTTCCGGCTATGCTGTCCTGAGCAACAGGTTTATGTTTCATTTACCCTGATGCTGGCATTACAACCCAGCTTTATGTAGCGATTCCCCCTTTGGGTCTCCCTACCCTGACCAAACCCTGGACTTCTTCTTCATATGTACCATACCCTGTCAGACATGAAATGGCTCTCAGAACAGCATTGAGGATTAGAAAGCTGGGAAACAGCATCCATAGTTTTTGTCTCCAGGACCGTATTCCTTTATCCTGGCCCCGTGCCAGGAAATGGGAGTCTCACACTCTGCCTCTCAGCCCCCACAAAGCTAGGAACTGGGCACTGGAGTTACTGAAACTTTTGCTGCACAATAACCAAGTGCTTCCAAAAACAAGTTTGCCTGAAGTCAGCACAAGCAGTCATCACTTCTGCTTCTATAGTATTGAGCAGGTGCATCAGCTTGGTGGAAGCTAGGCCATCTGTGGAACTTGAGCTGAAAGGAAATCTGGGACATTTGAGCTTTAGTTTTCCAGCCACTTGCATGTAGTAAGGGAATTTAGAATGGAATTTCAACCTACTATATTTACAGGGAGAAAAAGGGGACTCCTCCCACCCCTTCAAGTCTGAGATGCATGAAATGTAGCAAGAACCAAACCAAAAACAAAGTAACAATAAAAGATCTAAAAATCTCTTTATATAAAAGCCTAAGCGACCATTACAGTCTAACGACTGGAATGACCGGTCGACCAGTTGCTATGATGTGTACTGATTACCAGAGGGCAGACCCTCAATGCAGGATCTGCCCACTGGTGGTCAGTGCACTCCCACAGCCAGCCAACCTCCTGTGGTCCCTACCCCTACTCTCCCTGTCTGTCAGGCCCCGGCAGCCGGCAGGCCCCAACTGGAACTGGGCAAGACAGCCCCGATAGGCCCTGATCGCTGGCCAAACCTAGGGACTCCACCTGTGCACGAATTTCGTGCACCGGGCCTCAAGTATAAATATAAAATAACAGAAGTGATGTCCAGGGCCATAGTAGAATGGTGTCCTCAATTTTAGTTTTTTAAACAGTTTCAATGTACTTTAGGAGCTGTCAAGTTTATGTGTCCTACAAAACATTCAAATAGAGATTTGGGGGTTTCTGCTGGTTCTATGGGTATGGAATTTAAAATGGATCTGAACTATATGGGAGTCGTCACATATAAGAGGTGAGTGAAGCTTTAAGAGTAGATGAGAACACCATATAGAGTGAATGAAGTGAGAAAGAAGAGTTCTTAGGAATATTTAAAGAGTGGACAGAAAAAAGAAGTTCACAAAATAGGGAGGTGGGAATAGCAAGAAAGATAAGACTAGGAAGTAGGATACAGTGCTATGAAAATCAAGAGGCAGATGTCTTCCAGAAGTAGGTATTGGTTAGTCATATTGCATGTTGTGGGGAGATGTAGAAGATCAGACAGTGCCTTCAGTGAGCATGCTGTGCACTACACAGTTCTAGAGGATGCTACTCAGTGAAAGGTGCCCCAGATTTGTGCAGAGTGTGGAGACCCTGAATGAGAACGAAAAGTGTGCAGTGGTTGTAGCAAAGAGGAGATCATTGCTCAACGTTCATTGTAGTGTGAGAGTTGTAGGGGCAGATACCAAATTCCAGAGAGTGGAGGAAAATGGAAACTGGGGAATGGTCCAACACTTACTATGAAGCATTATAATCATTTGGGTTATGACCTTTTTTTTAATAACCAGGCTATGAAGTGTTTCATTCTTATGTTACCAATACAGTGATGGCCATAAATATGATCGATGAATATTGAATTGATCATAGGTTATATAGTTCCTCCTTCACCTTTTTGGCTGGATATTTTTGCTCATTTTCTTTCTGGCTTTATTATCCTGCTGGTATCTTTTCTTCAATAGCTATAATACTGAAATAAATTCTATTTGTATTGCTTATTACATTTTAAATATTTTATGTGCCCTTTTCTTAGTGTTAGTATATATTTATTCCATATGTAGTCTTATTACCTGTTAGAAACTAAATTGTGTCCTCCCTCCCGCCCCCAAATTCATGTATGGAAGTCCTAACCCCCAATATGACTGATTCTGAAGATATGTCTTTGAGAGGTAATTAAGGCTAATGAGGTAACAAGAATGGGACCCCAATTTGAAAAGAGGCTATGGCCTCTTATCAAATGTCTCTGTGTCTCTCGAACTTTCTCTATTCTCCCCTTCTCACCACTCTCTTTCTCACTCTTTCTCCATTACTCTATTCCTCCCACATGAGGACACAGTCTGCAATCTGAGAAGAGAGCTTTCACCAGAACCTGAACATGCTGGCACTTTGATCTCTGACTTCTGGCCTCCAAAAATGTGAGGAATGTATGTCTATCGCTTAAGCCACCCAGTCTATGGTATTTTGTAGGGCAAACCAAGCAGACTAAGACATGACAGGTCCTGTGATAGGCACTGGAACGTCAAAGAACAGAAGGGAGATATTCTGTCCTTGTGAAGCTTTCAGGATAGGCATCAATCATACATATTAAATTTTAGCTGTTTAGGTGGCAAAAATGAAAGTATAGAGAGCCTTAAGAATAGGATATAGACCAGTGATGGCGAACCTATGACACGCGTGTCAGACAGAGGTGACACGTGAACTCATTTTTTGGTTGATTTTTCTTTGTTAAATGGCATTTAAATATATAAAATAAATATCAAAAATATAAGCTCTTCCCAGCTCTTAAAGATCAAAGATCTTTTGTTTTACTATGGTTGCAAATATCAAAAAATTTCTATATATGACACGGCACCAGAGTTAAGTTAGGGTTTTTCAAAATGCTGACACGCCGAGCTCAAAAGGTTCGCCATCACTGATATAGACAGAGGGTTGGACCTACATGTGTCGGGGAAACTTTTCTGAGGAAGTAACTTGTGTGGAGATAAGGTGGATGAGTAGCAAGGGCAGTCCAGAGGGAGAACATTCCAAGCTTTGGGATCAGCATATGCAAAGGCCCTGTGTTGGAGAGAATGTGGTGTATCCTTGGAACTAGAAGATTCCTATGATTGGAGCTAAGAGATCCAGAGGGAGTTTGGCAAGATTTGAAGCTAGAAAGATGAGTATTGGTTAGATCATTTATGGTTTTTGTACACTAAATTAAGGACTTTGATCTTTAAGAGCTGGGAAGACACTGAAAAGGAATGACATAACCATTAAATTTAAAAAAAGATAATTTTCGCTATTGTGTGATGAGTGAATTAGAAAGGTAGCAAGAATGGATTCGGGGAGACTGCCCTTAAGTGAGGCTTTCATTTTTTTTCCCATTCATTCCCTTTCACCTTGAAGTACCTTCTTAAAGTATAAATAGAAAAACCAGGCAGTCCAGCAGAATGTGGTTTCTTTACATTTGTAATACTTTAAGCATTTAATTAGTAATGTTAATTAAATGACATTTTTGTTACCTGATCTTCTTCTGTAGTGTTTATAACTGCAGTAGTTAAATAATATATTTGGCTCACTTTTAATAACTAGTAAGGGAATGTTATTGCTAACATGAGAAATATCGTGTTAAACATCTTTCAAAACATTATATAATAGTAAATTCTTCGCATCAATATTTTACATTTAACATGTTCTGCTTAATTAAAAATCTTAAATATCATTACATGATAAAGATGATAAAGCATAAAATTTGTAATTTTAAAATTAGGTTCTCCTACACAGCCATTAAAAAGTCTCCACCCTTAACACAACAATAGAAATAACAGTGCATTAGCCCCACCTGCTGTTCGAACAAAAAATTTCATTTTCAAAATATTTTATCAACATTTTTCTGACAGCATTGTGTGAAATTTAGTTACTTTCTCTTTCCTTCCTCTCTTCACCCAATGTGATAATTTTCAGACATGAAAATTTGTCTAGTAGAATTTATAAAATCCTCATATAAAGTTTTTCTAATTTTCAGTTTAATTTTTCCCCAAGGAGATAACCTGTTAGTCCCCTAATATAAAGGCTTTGTTCAAATCAGGTTGCTTCCAGTTTAATCAATCATCTTAACATACACTCATTAGAACTTGTTTTATCATATGTTTATGTGATTTTTTTAAATTAAGTGACTATAGACTTACAAACCTTAATAGTTGCTATGTCCCATTTTACTTGTAAAATTATATTGGAAGTAAATAACATGAATGTCATACACATTATTTTTCTAAGGCTTTGTGTTCATAAATACGAGTGAAGTAGTTGTCAGTCTCATTTATAATCGAAGCTTCTGTGTTTACCCTGGTTGCCTCTGCCATTTCTAAGCTTCCAGGAAAGGGAGCAGAATGCTATACACGCTTAACCCAGCCTTTATACTCCTCTCACCTATATCATTTGCTGTAACTGGTTTTAGTCTGTTGTTGTTGGCATAAAAGTATGCTTTAACTTTTAACTATTTAGAGAAAAATAGATGCTTATTTTATATTAATTGTTCTCAAATGAAGGAGATTGGGTTGGGGTTCACATATCAATCAACTGTGGAATGTTTTCTAAACCTGCCTTTCTTCTGTGTAAGTTTGTGTATATTCTTGGTTAATTTAAAAATAAATTATGCCCCAGGTTTTTGTTTGTTTTGTTTTGTAAGCTTAGGGAAGAATAGTAGCATTGTGTCTTAAAACACACTTGGACTAATGATGTAAGGAGCTTCATTGCCCTCAGAACGATAAAATTAATGATTTATTTGGTATAGGAAGCTTAGTGACCGAGGACACGAGTATTGAAGCCAGACTGCCTGGATGGAAATCTTTGCTTTGCTGCTTATCTGTGACCTTGGACAAGTTACATAGAAGTTGCTGTATTTCTCTTGTTTCTCCTTATTTTTAAAATAGTAAAACCCTTAAACAATGCCTGGTCATAGTAATAACTTTTTGTTAACCTACTAAGAATAAGAATAAGTACATTATAAAACTTCTCCCACTTACCTAGAAATACAACTCCAGTGTTTATTGTCGTAGAAATATTCATATAGCATCTGTAAAATTTATAGTAGATGCCCTTGCTATCTTAGTCTTCTGAGAGTTTTTATCATGAATGAGTGTTGAATTTTATCAAATGATTTTTTCCACATGTATTGAAATGTTGTTCATCTTTTTCTTCCATATTCTGTTAATATGTGAATTATATTGAATTATTTTTGCCAGTCTTATTTATCTTTTCAAAGAATCAACTCTTGATTATTTTTTTTCTTTTGTCTTTTTGTTCTCTATTTCATTTATTTCTGCTCATTTTTTTATTATTATTTTACTTCCTTTGGGCTTTGTTTGTTCTTCTTTCTCTAGTTCCTGAAAGTGTGATGTTAGATTATTTGAAATTTGTCTGGTTTTTTGAAGTAGGCCTGTACTGCTATTAGCTTCCCCCTTAGTACCTCTTTTGTTGCAGCCCCCCAAATTTTGTATTTTCTTTTTCATCTGTCTCTATATATTTTTAAAAACTCTTATTTCTTCTTTGACCCAATAGTTGTTCAATAGCATGTTGTTTAATCTCCACATATCTGGTTTTCCAGATTTCTTGTAGTTTATTTCCAGTTTCTTTCTTCTATAGTTGGAAAAAATGCTTGATATGATTTCAGTCTTCTCAAGTTCATTGAGACTAGTTTTGTACCCCAAAATATCCATCCTTGAGAATGTTCCATGTGCACTTGAAAACAATGTGTATTCTGTGGTTTTGGGATGGAAAATTCTAAAACTAGTAAGTTCATTTTTTCTGATATATCATTTAAGGCTGATATTTCCTTATTGGCTTTATGATTGGATGAGCTATCATTGCTGTCAACAGGGTATTCAGGTCCCCTACTTAATTGCATTTTTTCTATTTTTCCCTTTATGTCTGTTGATAGCTGCTTTATATATTTGGTGCTCCGAGGTTGGGCGCATATATATTGACAAATGATTAATTGTCCCTTTTATCATTATATAAAAGTGTCTATCTTTGTCTCATGTTATCAATGTTTTTCATCTTGCCTACTTTTATCAATTTTAATGGTGAGAACATGTCTAACACTTCTTACTCTAGCATTTCTAGAACCAATATTTTATTTTTATTTGAATCAAGTTTTAAGTAACATTTAAATTTTACAAAGTATAATATATTATCCCATTAAAACAATCATGGAAAAGTTAGTTTCCTTTTAGGTACTTTTTAAAAAATTTACATATATACGTTTCCATAGAAAAATGTAATACTGTCTTTAAGCTGTATATGCTTTTAATATCATAATACAGAATTTTATGTATTTCTCTTTCACTTGCTTTTTCAAAGAAAACCAAATAGTATGTATTAGAGATATATATTATTAGTGCAAACAAATCTACATCACACTCTTTATAAGTCATGGTACTATTTTCAGTGAGAATAGAAGTTGGTCCTCCCTAGCTCATCTTCTGCACTTACTGTGGATGCTTTTCATTTTTCCAGGCCTTTCCAGCCACCCTGCGATGTTGTGCTATTTCTCTCTGCCCCAAATACTATTGGCTGGAGACACACAGACTTCATCTTCACTTCTAATAGTTTCCCAGAGCCCTTCCTGCTTCTGGTTTCCACCACTTTGGCATGGACCATTCTCTGTGGTTCTTACCTACTCTGTACTTGGATACAGTATGTTGCTGTTCCCTTATTAATCTTTCAGAAGTTCCTCTCAATTTCTGGTTCATTGAAATCTCCCCATCTGTATTTTCTAGTGTAGCTATTAATTAAATTTTTTTTTTAAAATATCTTGTATAAGTTTTGTGGCTTAACAGGGAGAATAGACTGGAGTACGAACTTACGTTGCCAGTTTGAAACCAAGAATTAAATCCCTCTCCACCTGAAATGTCCCTGTTATCATCTTACGAGGATCTGTGATAAAAATAACTTCTGTAGGTTTGGCCGACACTTTAATAGATGAACTCAGTGAACTGGAGGGCTTTTTTTTTTTTAAATTCATGGGCAGTTATTTCCTGAAAATACTTTTTTTTTCTTTTTTGTCTTTGTGGGTTTGTTTTTGGAAATGGGAATGAGGAGAGGAAGGCACTGTCTATTCCTTCCTAGCTAAAATTGAACCTAAATTTTTGTGTTTTATTCAAATACAAATTTGTGAAATGAATTCTGAACTGGTAATAGCTAATACCATGCATTTTGATATAACAGGACTCAGCTGATGATCAAAATACCTGTCGTGTGTGGCACATGAATATAGAAGCCCTTCCAGAATGGATAGACCGCCTACTACAAAAAGTAAGTTCCCGGAGTCAGAGTGAAATTAGGGATGTACTGCCTTCAGATGTCCTTATTTTAGAGCTATTTTTCTTAGATGCATTATTTCAACAGACATGGAAAGCTATGTAATTATTTTCTTTTTTAAAATTATTTTTCAAAGGAGACTTGACTTGGGGTGGTGAACACACAGTACAATATACAGAAGCTGTGTAACTCTTCATTACACTTATGGCTTCTTTATTATTACTGGGGTGCTTCAGCACTTGTCTACTTCAACTTTGCATTTGGTACTTCCCCTGGCTTGAAAGCTCTTCCCACAGATACTCACCTGTTCCCTCCTTTCTTCTCAAGGAGGCATCACCTGACCTCTCTATCAACTATCCTTGCTGTTACCACTATTCACACTCCCTTCTTCTGTCTCTGCTCTACCTACCTATCTATAAGTTACACAGACACAGACACAAACCATAAGTAATACTTTAAATATGCATAAGTACATCTTACAAATATAATTACATGAATTATTATACACATTTTAAATTTAATGTATATAATGCATATATATGCACTCTTGTCAATTGCCCAGCTCCCCTACTAGAATGTAGACTCCATGAAGTCAAGGCTCTTTATATTTTCTTTATTACTGTATCCCCAGCACATAGAACAGTGTCTATTGAGTGAATGAAATATCCTGTATATAGTATTCATGTATGCATAATAAAATAAACTGGATAATTAATGACTTAACACAGTAAAAATCAAAATACCACACTTTTAAGGATCTTTAATGAAATGTAAGAGTAAGAACTCACCTTGTTAATAGTAGAGTATCATTATTTCTCACAATTCAAGACACAAGTCAGAAAACTATAAGTAATGTGAGTTTTAGAAAAATATAGTTGTCTTTCTCCACTGACTACCTTAACGTTTTTTTGCTGTTGTTAAACGATAACATTTGATAGCTAGCTATTCCTTGAATCCATTCTCACATTGTAATGATTCATTGGGGAAATGCCAGTGTGGTGCTTGTATGTGTCCTGAACTTCACAAACTGTATTAGGACACAGCAGATGTTTCACTGCCTCTGTTGAAAAAGGATTTTAAGCCAGCCCATCGTTAATTTCAAATCTGAGTATAGAAAATGCTGCCTCGGAGTGTGCAGCCAGTATCTGTTGGTTGTGTGTAAACGCAGGAAGAGCTTCATTCTGATGGTTGGGGGAAATTCCCTCCCACAGTGCTTGGTATGCAAGAAGTGTATCAAAACAGACACTTTTCTGTGAGATTTTACTTGCAAATTAAGCTCTATAGACTGATGTGCTTCTTGGTTCCGTAGTGTATTTTTCTTTTCATTAGCTCACACTGTATCCATATTCAACCTATTGTTTAAGAGATTCATTTAGAATTCTTAGGAGTATTGTTTCAATGGACACGAAGTGCAATATGTTATCATTCTAGAACTTTGGAGCTGCTCATCTCCATTAGAAAGCTTGTTTCCATTGACTATTCTGTCTACTAATCAGAAAACAGAAAGCCAGCCTTTTCTGTGGCACAGAAAACTTTCATGTGGTTGGCTTTAAAAACACGCACACACACACACATTCTTTTTTATCACTTTACAATGAATGCATTGTCTTTATCTGCCTTTATTACCTGCAGGCCCGGTGGACAGTGGGAAAACTGAATTGTCCTTTTTGTGGGGCCCGTTTAGGGGGCTTTAATTTTGTCAGCACTCCAAAATGTTCCTGTGGCCAGCGTGCAGCTGTACACCTCTCCAAGAGCCGGACCGATTACCAGCCAGCACTGGCGGGCCGACTAATGAGACCATCGCCGAAATACTTATCACATCCTAGAGCTCGGTCAGGTGGTGACAGCGAAGCTCTGCTGACGGGCGGTGCCTTCAAAAACAGACATCGCAGGCTTTTAAACATGGCCCAAAAGAATAATGGCTCTGGGAGATTAACAGAAGCACTGTGCCTGGAGGTGCGGTCAACGTGTGTTCAGATGAAGGAAAAACTGCTCTTCAAAGCATCCGATTCAAGATACCAGCTTTTTGTCCCGCAGCTTGTGACTGGCAGAGGCACCAGAAGAGCTTCCCACAGAAAATCACAGAGCTTGGATCTGAGCATCAGTGAGAAGCTGACTTTATTACCCACATTTTATGAAATACATAGTAAGACTACCGCCTGTGCCAGACTAAATGAAACCCAGCCTGAGGACCTTTTAGACCTGCCTTTGGAATCTAGTAAAAATAGCTGTTCCTTTCACATAGCATCAAGTTTTGATCCGAATATGCTGCTGCAGAGGTTGTCAGTGGCTCCCTGTGAGACCCCGACACAAAGAGGAGGAGAATTTCAGGGTGGTCT
The DNA here is from genome assembly GCF_000327345.1 of Myotis davidii. Classification (NCBI taxonomy): domain Eukaryota; kingdom Metazoa; phylum Chordata; class Mammalia; order Chiroptera; family Vespertilionidae; genus Myotis; species Myotis davidii. Next base: position 4,174,130 of record NW_006289813.1, on the reverse strand, counting down.
GGGAGCTTCTGCAGTGTGCCCTGACCATGCCAGTTCTACCGGCCTGGCGTTCCTGATGGAGCTGCCCTCCGCTGGCAGGCATACGCTGGAGGCGTCGGACCAGGAGGAGCACCTCTCACCCCTGGACTTTCTGCGCTCGGGCAGTTTTCCATTGGGAGCCATTCATCAGAGGCTCAGCAAGAGAGAAAGGAGCAAGTTGAAGAATCTGAGGAGGAAGCAACGAAGGCATGAAAGATGGTTGCAGAAGCAGGTAATTTTTTAAAAGAATTTACTAAAAATTAAGTTCTACATTGTAAATGTTGATGCTTGGGGAGGAGTTAACTTTGAATACCTTATATAAAAAATTGGTTTTGATCATTTCTGAAATGACATTTCTCTCTGGGTGAACTTAATTAATTATACAGCTGTCTTGTAATTGACATGTTTATCTCTATGCTCACACATGTTTAGAAAATATTCTTTTGTGAAGTTTTTCCCAGTACTGTTAATATTTTAGAGGAACAGTAATCTCCATGATATTGAGACTAGATTGTCATATACATTTTAAATTCAAGTTAGGATTTTATTTCAAGTTAAGTTGAAGCAAAATAGTTGCTCTAAGAAAATCTAATCTAGTGACATTCATTCCCTTTCATCACATTTAGCTTTAAAGGGTATTTTCCAGGACCTTATTTAAGTGCCCACATGATCCAGGTATGGTTAACTGTGATGCTGTGAATGTAATCTAAAGCAGGGTGGGGGAGGTCCGGCCCATGGGCCCTATAAGGCCCGCAAAATCAAAAGCATTAAGGTGAGTTAATTAAATGTTTGATCAAATATGGCAGGCTAATTTTTAAGTTGAGAATTTTGTATGGCCTGTGCAAGATGTTACAAATGTTCACATGGCCCTTGGCAGAAAAAGGGTTCCCCACGCCTTATCTAAAGGATAATTGACCATTACTGTAGTTTTATGTGAATTAATTTGCATATCGCCCTGATTAGCCAATGGGAAGCGTAGCGGAGGTACGGTTAATTACCCTATTTGTCTATTATTAGATAGGATTAGAGGCCCAATGCACAAAATTTGTACACAGGTAGGGTCCCTAGGCCTGGCCAGAGATCAGGGCTGCTCTGTGGAGTGACTGGTGGGGTGATCGGGGGGGGGGGCCCCCCACTGGCACCCGCCTTGGCTGGCCTGGGGCCTGCAGGCTGGGGGAAGCTCCTGCGTTGAGTGTCTGTTCCTGGTGATCAGTGCACGTCATAGCAACCAGTCGTTCCACCGATCGTTCCGCTGTTCCGTCGACTTGTGTATTAGGCTTTTATTATATAGATCAGTGGTTCTCAACCTGTGGGTCGCAACCCCTTTGGCGGTCAAACGACTATTTCACAGGGGTCACCTAAGACCATCCTGCATATCAGATATTTACATTATGATTCATAACAGTAGCAACATTATAGGTATGAGGTAGCAACGAAAATAATTTTATGATTGGGTCACAGCATGAGGAACTGTATTTAAAGAGCCAGAATGTTGAGAACCACTGATATAGATAGTAATCCTTATTCATCAGTATGTTGAATATTAACACATTGCAGACCAGTAGTCTTATTGCTAGCTTTACCCAGTGGCCAGATAATTTTCTATTGAACAGTTCAAAAAACATTTTACATAAATGTTAAAGGCACGCTTTAAAATTAAATACCCATTGCATTTTGAAGTTACTTATTACATATTCTTACAAGCCAGTATCTTTTTAAAGTATGGTACTTTGTAAAACACTGTGTAATATGAAGGGAGAATTCTCATGATCCGTCTGCAATGTGTTAACAACGTCATCAAAGCTAAAATGTAGAAAGCTGCAACTTTACATAATAGTTCATTCTTTTAAAAACAGCTAAGCAAACTCATTATTGCTTATGATCTAGTTATAGACTGAACAAAGTAAAGTTACTGCTTTAACTCCTTCCCCGGCAGAAACGTGTATACACGTTTTCACAAAATGTTCTTTTTTCAGTCGTCGATGAGTATACTCGTCTAAAACTTTACCTTCAAAAACCAGCTACATACGTACCATTCTAAATAATTTCATCTAGAAACTTTCTGAGGAAATACTATTCTTAACCACAAAAATGGGAAGAAAAAATAATTACAAACTGTTTTCATAACCAGCATCAAAAATACTATATAGAACCAAAATAAAAAAATTAGTCTGAAAAAGAAATGTTTTTAACAAAAAAATTGTTGGGGAAGGGGTTAAGTGCTTCAATTAGATAGTATAATTATAATAATAGGTAATAGTTTATTATATTTATGACTGGTTAACTGACAAGAATATTCCAGTTTGGTTTATTTGCAAGTGATGGTGTAATGCGACATCAAAGCATATATTGTAGAATGTATCAATGAATATATTTAGCACCATTATAAAACACTTTATAGTTTAATTTATTGAAGCTGTAAAATTAAAAAATATATATTGAAAATTTGACCTAAACCTAGATACATTGGAGATAGCCACATGTTCAGTGAATATCCAGAAAGAATATCTTAAAAGCAACGTGGAGCCCAACAGGTGTAGCTCAGTGGTTGAGCATGGACCCATGAACCAGGAGGTCACAGGTTCCATTCCTGGTCAGGGCATGTGCCTGGGATTGCAGGCGGGCTGGATCCCCAGTAGGGGGTGTGTAGGAGTCATCCAATCAGTGTTTCCCATTTATATTTCTATCTCTATCCTTCTTCCTTCCCCTCTCTCTAAAATCAATAAAACATATTTTTTTAAATGTGGAAGGCTCTAAAATAATTCTCTAACAAATAGAAATTTAAAAGAAATATTAAAATTATACTTATGCTGTATTGTAAGTATATACAGATTACATATTTGCAAATTTAAAAATGTGTTTAATTCTTGGGTTGGGTACTTCTAAAAACCTCAGCTATCTTAGTAATCATTTTCCAGCTAGGAACACTGTTTTATAGAGTTTAGAGCAAAGCAAGACTACAGTTAATGGTTTTTTCCCCCTTGATGTTTACTTTAATTCATTCACACACATGTGATTTAACCCATCTGCTTAGCTAATAAATGAGTCTTAGACCTGTGACAGTTCATTGGTATGCTGAAATCCTAGTAGGTTTTGTTGGTTGCACAGGAGCTACAGGCAAATGCCCAATGTCTCCTTAGCAAAGAAAATTTAAAATAGAAATGACAGGAGTTGGGGATATGAGTGCACATCATGGTTTGAGCCAGAAAGAATAAAGATAAAATTTAATAGTTTTGCTAATTCAAACAAAAAGGTAAATTCTGGAAAGAGTTAATATTTGAGATGAATTAATGGCTTAGGTATTCAGCTCATCCCATATTTAATAAAGATTAGTTAATTCTATAAGCATTTATTAACAGTTTGTTTGGTATACCATGCTTTTGTGTATTTCAGTACAGATCCTGTTCTTTTTTTAATGTAGAAGGTAAGCATACAATATTTTTAAAAAGTTTTTATTAATGATAACTTTTTAAAAGTTTAAATAATTGGCTGGAAAATCTAGATTTTTGACTTTCATTTGACATTTTAAATTATTTGTTCTTGTGCAAACTAGATATACTTCTGTGGCACATACCATTATAGAAAATGTTAATGACTGCACAAAAAGTTGTTGAAATTTTTGAAGCTTAGGAATATAAATGAGATTGATATTAAAGCAGAAAATACAACCAGTTTTCAGTGGTTTTGTTCAGCAAGTGTTAATTAAGCATCAATTTTGGGGAAAGACAGTACTGAACTATATTCAGCCAACACGCCTTTTTTAATTCAGCATAGTCTTTTTGGTTGTGTTTTTTTAAATTATCATCATGCAATAAAATTGACTTATTCTTAGAATGCAGTTCTATGATTTAAATACATGTATAGAATCATATAACAACCACCACCAGGAGGGGGATACAGTCAGTTTCATCACCCCAGAAATCTCCGTTGTGCCTTTATAATTGTGCCTTGATTATATCTTCATTTATCGTACTCTTGTCCCATTCCTAATCCCTGAAAACCACTGTTCTATTCTCCATTACTTTGGTTTTGCCTTTTTGTTAATGTTATAAAATAATAATATAGTGTTATAAAATTAGAATCACATAATATATAATGTTTTGAGACTGGCTTCTTTTACTCAGCACAAATTGTTGCATATATCCATAGCTGTTTTATATTTCCCAATAGTATTCCATTGTATGAATTACCACAGCTTACCCATTCAGCTGTTGAAGGATAGGTGGGTTGTTCCAGGTTTTGGCAATTATGAAAAGGGCTGTTGTAAACATTCATGTATAGTTTTCATTTATCTAGGGTAAATACTCAGGAGTGGTATTGCTGAATCATGTGGTAAGTGTGTATTTAACTTTATAAGAAACTGTCATTGTTTTCCAGGATGGCTATCCATTTTGCATGCAAAGCAGCAATGTATGAGAGTTCCAGTGCTGTGCATCCTTGCAAACACCTGGTATTCTCAATATTTTTTATTATGTCCTTCAACAGATACTTTAGTAATATCACATTGTGATTTTAATTGCATTTCTCTACTGCTGTTGAACATTTTTATGTGCTTGTTTTTTCATTTGTATATATTCTTTAGTGATGCATCTGTTGAAATCTTTTGGTAATTTTTCAGTTGGGTTGTGTTCTTTGTGATGACTTGTAAAAGTTCTTTATATCTTTTGGATCTAGTATTGGATATGTGAGCTGCTGGAGAGTTCTGAGTAGCTCCAGGCGGGGCCTGCCGTAGGAGGTCAGTAAATGGTTTCCGAGTCGGTGAACTGAACAAATAAATGATGTATTTAATGTTTCAGGCTGGTAAATGATTTAAGGGTAGAGGCTAACAGTGCTTCTTAACCCTGCGTGGCTGCAAGGTGAAATCCTTTCGGGAGCTCTTAAAAATGCCATGCTTGAACTCTGTCAGATTATGCTTTGCTTGGTCTAGATGGCACATCACTATGTGCATTTTTGTACATTAAATAAATATACTCTTTCAAGTGATTCCAATGTGTTGTCAGGGTTGAGAATTATTGGAAAGATGATGATCAACAAAAAGGAATTAGTGATTTAGAACTGAGTTGATAGAGTCCTTGACAAATGATTTGTTAACAAGAGCAAAGAGAATTAACCTGGTGGCTGTAACAGGGGAAAGACAGCTATAACTAGGAAGCAGGCGGAAAAGGAATCAGGAGAAGTACCAAACTGGGGAAGACAAGATATTTTGACCTTGTATTTTCCAACAACCTAATATAGATCCTTGCTTGTAGTAAAATACATTATAAGTATCCATGTCCAAATACATATATTCAGATAGCTTGACTTAGCCTGGTATTAAGAAAATGAAAGTTTGACTAGGAGCAAGGGGGAGGGTGGGAATGGGATGGAGAGTGAAAGTGAGGATAGCAGCTGTTAACATTTATTGAGCTTTACTCTATGCTAGGTACAGTAAAGGGTGGTTTACCTGTATTACTTGATTTTCATGAGCTGTTAGGTTGCTGGAGCATGGGAAAGCTCTGATGATGACAAGGTTTGAGCAGCTGGAGAGGAGAAGGAAGGCACTGGGGCAAAAGGCAGCTGGGAAGTAGGAGAACTGCTGAGATGCATGCTATCCTTTCCCAAATTTTGTGTAAGGCCAACTTGTTTGGGGAAGGGAAAAACAGTCATCAGTAAGCTAGACCCAGAGTGACAGAGAACTGGAGCTTATCACCTAGGACGGGGCTTAGTGCTCCTGGGTGTGACAGTTAGCACTAGGCTATGCCTTCAGCTCTCTTAGCCTTGTGTGCTCTGGAAGGACTGTGCCTGATTTGCATTCTAAACCTTCCCATTTGGCTTCATGGACCTCATTAACCAAGATAGTCACTGCCCACCTGTTGTCTCCCTCATTGCCCCATTTCAGCCCTTACAGCGTTTAAAAATCACAGTCACTTGCTGGCAATGCCTTCATGTCCTGTTCAAACCTCCTTAAAACTCTGATGCTGAGATGTTATTCTTGTCTACTCTTCTCACACCTGGGAACCTCACAATACCAGCTTCCATGTGCCCCCCAACTGGGGAGGTGTAGTTGGAATCCTCGCCCTCACTCTGCATGACCAATTGTAATTGCTGTCACTTGAGCTTTCTTTTATAAAGTAATATTTTATAGTTAATGTTCAGTTTTAGAAGCAATATAACAGTGCTAGAGAAAGTATAGAAAGCTGAGAAAAATACCATTACAGATCGATTGAGTGGTTACCGAAGATGGGGAGGGAGAATATGAACTGGAGTACTGTGTTGGGGGCTCCAACTCTATTGGTTATATTTTAGTTCTTCAGGTGGGTAGTATTATCACAGCTGTTCCCTTCTGTTTTATTTCATTTCATATTGTCTCCAATATCTTATAATACATTGAAGAGTCAATTATAAATCATACTACCCCAATAATGTCATTCCCTTTTTATTCATTACTTTTGCTACAAAATCTTAGATCATCCATCTTTGTTATTCTGGTTGCAAAGTAGCAAGCATCAACAGATGGTATAGCAGGTATTCTTTGACCTAAAAGGCTCCATTTTTTAACAGTTGCCCTATATAATAAAACCCTAATATGCAAATTGACCAAACAGCAGAATGACCGGTCTCTCTGACGCACACTGACCACCAGGGGGCAAGTGCTCAATGTAGGAGCTGCGCCCTGGTGGTCAGTGCACTCCCACAGAGAGAGCGCCGCTCAGCCAGAAGCAGGGCTCACAGCTGGCAAGCGCAGAGGCAGTGGCAGGAGCCTCTCCTGCAGCGCTAAGATCCCCTCAGGGATGAGCAGGCCTAAGCCAGCAGTTGGACATCCCCCAAGGCATCCTGGACTGTGAGAGAGTGCCGGCCAGGCTGAAGGACCCACCCCTCCCCCCATAGTGCACTGGGCCTCTAGTGCTTTTATAATACTTCATCAAAATAAAATTGAGTATTTTAATAATCCATGAGCACAACTTTCCAGTAAATATATATATATATCTGTGCTGCACTGGAATGTGCTATCCTGCTCCAAAATTCTACACTTTTAAAAATCCTCACCAGAGGACATGTTCATTGATTTTTGGAGAGAGGGAAAGGAAGAGGTGGGCGGGGGAAGGAGAGAGAGACAGAAAGAGAGAGAGATCGGTTGGGGATCGTGATTTGAACCCACAGCCTCAGTATGTGCTCTGACTAGGAATCTAACCCATGACCTTTCAGTGTACAGGACAACATTCAAACCAACTGAACCACACTAGCCAGGGCAAAATATATGTCTTTTAAGAGACTCTATGGAGTGCTAGTTTGGAAAGGTGACATGGTTCATCTTGTTTTCCAACACCAGAGGGCACCAAATTTTCTCCTGTAGCAAAACAGTCAAAATCATTTCTTTCCACTAAAGAATTTCATGTACTGGGTAGAATATGGAAGAGCATATTTTTAGTCTCTTGAGAGATTAAAAAGAGTGAGATGTGCTTTGTGAAACAGAGCTTACAAATCATAGTAAGGCTTTCTCTTGTTGTGATCAGCTAATACTCTGCTAGTGCTTTTACTAAGCTGCCTTTCAGGGATATTTATTCTGTTTGTTAGAGGTATCGCTGCCTGCGATAAATGACTTTGAAGGAGCTATAGATACTCCATCTGTTCTGGTTTTCCCTTCCAGGTGGCATGTACAATTTTCTGGAAATAGGCATATCCTCTAAATTCAGAATAAAATCAGCAGCAAATCTTGTGCTACAGGGTGGAGTGGGGTGCTGGCAGAGGGGAGTGAAATGATATAAGCCAGTAAATCATCTTCCTCAAACTGTAACCTGACAACCAAGGGGTCCAGGCTGCCTGTCACTACTTGAGTCAGTTAAGCAGAGGCAAGGTTGAATCATGTATGAACTTTATTCCAATAATGTCGGCAGTATGGGAGAGCAGCAGGTCATCCACAAAAATCTGCTCTGCACCCCACCGTAAGCCAGCTGCTTGTAACATGTAACGCACTGTAAGATTGGTGTGCATGCCCTGGCTAGACTGTGGGCCTCTACAAGGCAGGGCCTGTGTCTTTCATCCTAATACTTCCCAAGTCCAGCTATCAGGTGGGCAGTTAGTAATTGTTTGTTGAATGTGATATAAAGTGATTTCTAATTTCCTCCTCCTCCTTTTCTTTCATGACTGAATTGGAATAGTTTGTTGAAGATCGCTCATGGATCTTAAGTGCTCTAATCATGAAAAATAACATAACTAAGAACAAGTATAGTTGAGTGCATGCATGTTGAAGTGGGAGGGAGGGCCTTCTCAAATGGAATATTTACTCAGTTTTATTATAAAGGAAATTCCAAAAATAAAGTTCTGTCTTTCAAAGCCAGTACTAAGCGAATGGTACTTGAAGTAATGATAATAATTTTGTTTTTTATTACTTTCAAAACCCTAAATTCTGAAACTGCTGTTTATTAGCTGTGTGATTAAAAAGAAGACTGCTAGGTACTTTTGACATATTATTTCTAATTTGTACAACAACCCTTTCATATAGGTATGCTTATTTTATAGACAAGGAGACTGAGGCTTAGAGAGGTAAATTATTTTAATGTAAGTCATTTAGCAAGTAAGTGGTAGCATTGGCAAGAACACTTTTGTTAATGTTTTAAAATAATCAAAAAGAAATGTATACTTTAACAATATGTTGTAATTGAATAATATTTCAATTGTGACATATTGAAAGGAATATTATTGTTATTGACATCAAAACAATTTCTAAATAATAGTCTATAAGAGATTATTTTGTCTATAGATTTATTATCCATTTCTTTTTTTAATCCAACCACCACTCCCCCCACCCTAACACACACACAGACTGGCACTTAGCAATGTGACTCTGCTGGGCTGGTGCCAGGCAGCCTCACTTAACAGGATGTCTCTCCTCTGCGGACTGCTCCTGAGCGTCTTCCTTTGAGTTGCTGATATTTAGAGATGTTGATGTAAGTTTTTCTGTTTAAGGCTACTTTCCTGCATTTGCTTTTCTTTATGTATCGATTAGCATATACTGGTATATGTAAGAGTTCCTATCTGCCCACATGTTTCTCATGTTCTAATTTTATAAAATATTTACTTTGGGTTTTTTTTATGTATTGTGTAAATAACGATTTACTTTGTTCATTTCTCATCACATATGTTTGTTCTTGCTGTTAAAGAAGCAAAGCATGTTAAGAATAAGTACCTTTTCAAATTTTACTTTCAAGTAAAACTTGTTTTATCATATTTTTAGCATTTATTAGGATATGTGCCTATATTAGGCTTGTTTTCATATTTTATAGTTTTTTTCAGAAATGAGTTTGTTTTTTTTCTTTCTGAAAAGTATCTAAAAAGTTGTAAAACTAAGGTGACTTTTGATTTGAAAGGTAAACTTTGGATAACTGAATGATGTAAATTTGTTGTTGTTTAATTGCAGATCAGTGAATGCTTCAGCTCATTAAAATAAACGTATTCAGCAATGTAGCCCCAGCCGGGTGGCTTAGTTGGTTGGAGCGTCATCCAGTACACCAAAAAGTTTATGTGTTTGATTCCCGGTCAGGGTACATACCTAAGTTGTGGGTTCGATACTTTCAGGGCGTGTATGGCAGGCAACCTATTGATGTTTCTTTCTCTCTCCCCTCCTCTCTTTCTAAACTCAATACAACATATGCTCGGATAAGATAAAAAAAAAAATCAGCAATCTATAAAACAGGAATCAGAGAAAGATGAAATTCGCATAAAATTAATTGTTCAGAAATAAATCTTGGAAGTACTCTTAAAGGCCAGTTAATCTTTGTGAAATCAAAAACATATAAATATACATGTGCCTGTATGCATGTCTATGTAAGAATACTTTTTTATGCAGATAACAATTAGTAACATTTCCCATGAGTAAAGGAAATCAAGATCATAGGTTTTAAAGTCGAGCTTTATTCTACACTGCAGCTTTACAGTATTTGAAATAGTTGCAGATCTTTTGATAGTTCCTTGAGGGCCTAAATTAATACATACCTTTATCCTTTACATTTGTGGAATTTAATAGGATTAGAACATGCCTGAAGACAAGTGCACCCAAAGAGTAGGTTGGCAGACCTGGGGATCATACCACTGTAACCAGGGCTTGACAGAATCCACATGAGTGCCAGGCTATTTAGACAGTCGCTTCAATGGGTGAGACTGGGTTGAAGGCCAGCGGTAAGCCGTGGCGGCATGTAGTAAGTATGAAAATGTCCAGAAAAGGAGAAAATAGTTACTAGAGGTGGCAGTAAGAGGTGGGGGAAAGAGCCTAGTGACACAGAGGCCATTCAGGTTAGGGTCAGGGAGGGAACCAAGACCCAGATGAGGGACTCAGCTTTCTGCCCTAGGACTCCCTTTCCCAAGAAGATTGGGGTGAACAAGGCAGCATCTAATACGCCTGAGGAGCACAGTAGGGAACCTGGCCAGGTGGCAGTGGGAGGGGCAGAGGTCACGGCCCCTGTTACAATTGGACTACGTGTAAAGGTAGATGAATTTAATTGATTCTGTTACAGAATTTACCAGGCGACCGAAAAATACACAGGCGTACTTGGAGGTGCAGGATAACCCATTTATTTTCAGATGTTTCACATGTACTAGTACAGTGACTCAGGGTCAGTTCTCCAAATCCTGAGTGAGTGAATATGGAGGAGGCTTTTCCCTTTATACCCTTCTTTTTGTTTCCTATCTGTTTCCTAACTACCAGGCTTTTGTGGTGGGCTTCCACAGCCCCTTCTGAGTCAGTTAGATGGGGAACTTAGACTGAATCTGAATGACTGGTCTGGGTGGTGTCAGTGATCTCCCCTGGAGCTAAGCTGTTATATTCTTTGTTTATGACCCCTCTGTAAATTGGGAGTAATTAGGAAAACAGGTCTTGCTAGACCAGATTGTGGAGAAAGGGGCAATGACTTAATTATAGGCCATTAAGAATATACATTAGGGTACTGGCACAGATTCAGATTGCTAGCCCCCAAAATATCTTATTTTCTCCATCAATTGTATTGATTTAATTGATTTTTTACTATAGTGATGAATCAGTATTGCTCTGACCCTAAAGCTTGAAGGTTTTCTCACATTCTGCATGTATAAGAATGGCTAAAATAAAAAGAAATAGTTTTTTTATGCCGTGTGGCTACATGATTATTGTCAGAATTTCTTTTTTCAGTGTTCTTTGAACTCTTTTAACCTGAAAGATTGATTTCTTGACTAAATAGATCTATCTTTGTTTCTTGACTCAGTAGTGAGTGAAAATCTGCAGTTTGAGAAACACTACTTTGAAGGTTATGGACAAATTGTGATAATGTTTTTGGTTTTTTTAATTTTGTTAATCCTCAGCCAAGGCTATTTTTTCCATTGACTTTTTTTTAGAGAGAGTGAAGAGAGAGAGAGAGAGAGAGAGAGAGAGAGAGAGAGAGAGAGAGAGAGAGTCAGAGAGAGAGAGACATCGATTGGTAGCCTCCCACACAGGCCCTGACTAGGGCTGGGGATCGAGCCTGCAGCCCTGGTATGTGCCCTTGACTGGAATCAAACCCGTGACTCCAGGGCCAACGCTCTCTCCACTTAGCCAAATCCCTAGGGCATGACTGTGCTTCTTTATCTCGGAACCTGAATCCCATGCTGCCGCTCAGAACAAGTCAGTTTACAAATGTTAAAAGTCATTGAGCCCTAGCCAGTTTGTCTCAGTGGATAGAGAGTCAGCCTGCGGACTGAAGGGTCCCCGGTTCGATTCCCGTCAAGGGCGCATGCCCAGGTTGCGGGCTTGATCCCCAGTTTGGGGCGTGCAGGAGGCAGCCGATCAATGATTTTCTCTCATTATTGATGTTTCTATCTCTCTCTCCCTCTCCCTTCCTCTCTGAAATCAATAAGAATATAAATAAAATAAAGTCATTTGATTGGCCTGCCTGCTGCTGTTGCTGCTTTTCCTCAATATTGCACAATACTTCTCAGGAGACTAATCGCCTAGCACTAGGCAGAAAAAAATAAACAAGTAGTTCAAGTGAGGAATTCAGTTCAATATGGGTTTGCTGTGTAAGATCCTGCCATGTGTCAGGCATTCTGCTAGGCACTGGTGTACAGGAATGTATAAACATTACCTTTTTCTTGGAGAATGTAGGACACTAAAGCAAGAAAAGTGGAAATAAAGTATAATGATGGGAATCTTATGAGGGTGCAGTGGGGGTACAAAAGAGGAAGTGATCAGTTCTACCTGAGAAAGATTGAAAATGTTTCACAGGGATTGAGACGTGCAAGTCGGTGGTTACAGAAGTCATGGGGATGTAAATTACAGCCTGGGGAATATAGTTAATAATATCTTAATGCTATGTGAGAGGCCATGTGGGCACTGGAAATATCAGGGGGACCACTCTGTGGGGTAAGGATTGTCTGGCCACTGTGCCATACATCTGAAACTAATACAGAATAATATTGAGTGTAAACTGGAATAGAAAAAAACACACACAATTAGGTCATGAGCCCAAAGAATATAATGACCTTAATCATAAGTACTTGAGGTACATTGTAAAATAATAAAAAATGGTAAATCATAGAAACAAACATACAACATGTTTCACAGGGGCATACTGCCTTGAGCTGAGTCTGGTAAATGAGATGTTACCTTGGAAGATGAAAGGTTTTTGCTGGCTAGACAAGGTAGCGAGAGCAATGTGAAGAAAAGTACAGAGGCATGAATTAACCTGGTTCTTCCTTTGAACCTCAAATAATTCAGTAGGACTAGACAAAGACTTGTAATCTCATGGAGGGGGACTCAGTGACAGACGTGTAGTCCATGCTAAGGAGACCTTCTGGCAACAGAGAGGCTCTGACAACAGGTTCAGGAGCCGTCAGAGATGTCCGACTGACAGCTTAGGCCCTCTCCCTGTGAGGAACGGGCCTAAGCCGTCAGTCGGACATCCTTAGCATGCTGCCACAGAGGGGGGAGAGGCTCCCAACACCGCTGCTGCGCTCGCCAGCTGTGAGCCCGGCTTTTGGGTCAGCTGTGCTCCCCCTGGGGGAGCGCACTGACCTCCAGGGGGCAGCTTCTGCCTTGAGTGTCTGCCCCCTGGTGGTCAGTGTGCATCATAGCGACCGGTCGTTCTGTTCGGTCAATTTGCACATTAGCCTTTTATTATGTAGGATAATATGGTTATATCTTCTGATTTGCCCCTAGAAAGATTTGAGGAGGAATTCAAAAATGCATATATAGTTATATTTTCAAGTAAGGAAATATGGAGGATAAGCAAGAATAGCTAAAATAAGATGAAGCTATGGGTGAAATTAGTACACAAAATTTACACAGGCAGTACAGTGAGGGAAATGACTTAGATACACAATTCATGAAGTAAAAACTAGTTGCTTTGGAAACCAGTATTTTTAGTATTGCTGAGAAGTCATCTACCCTAAGCCTCTCATAAAAAGGACATTTGAAGTAGGGAACAATATTCTCAGTGGCTTTTCTTATAGTAATTGGGAAAATAAATTTTGGAGAGTTGTTTCTATGATGAACTTTTATGTAAGGCCACAGCTCCATGCCAGATCTGCAAGGAACCAAAGTGTCATCAAGGTGTTTATTATTTGGTGGCATCTTTCACTAGAACTCCTTGAAGGCAGTGATATTTTTCACTCATATATTTACCTGTCCCCTATTTGGAGCTAAGTAAATTTTTATTAAGCAGATCTAGTGAAGGAGAAAAATACTTGAAAGGCATTAAAATACTACTTTTGAGAAAATTAAACTACATTGTGCTTTTAAGAGATAAGAAGTAGTACACTATGCATTACTATAAGGAAGCCTCAACTTGATTTTTAGATGTATTTTTACAGCTGCTGAGTGAACTATCTGAATAAAGACCCAAATAAATATATTCATAGCTCTCATCCATTCATCCAGGGAGTGTTTGAGTTATGTCATGTTATGTGCCAAACACTGGGGATACAACACAGAGCAAAACAGGCATGGCCCCTGCCCTTGATGGAGCTCAGTCTATCAGTGAAGATATCAAACAGATAATTACGGTCACAGTGGGGCCTTGACTTACGAGTGTCCTGACTAAAGAGTTTTTCAAGATACGAGCCGTCTCTCGGCCAATTTTTTGCTTTGAGTTGCGAGCTAAAATTCGGGTTACGAGCCAGCTTCAGATACCCCACCGCTAGTTGGCTCAGCGAACGTCACAGTGAACGCCACAACATCAGCCCAGCATCACGTGTCTCACTCGTTCACTTTTTGATTTGACATACGAGTAATTTGAGGTACGAGCTCCGTCACGGAACGAATTAAACTCGTAAGTCAAGGCCCCCCTGTACAATGTAAAGAATGTTATAGTAAGGCAGACGTGGGGTGATTGAATACATACAGCAATGGAGTTTAGGAGTCCCAGACATAGTCCCTGAAGAAGTGATGTTGTACTGAAGGAAGCAGGGTTAACCAGTGGAGAAAAAATATTCCAGGCCGAGCACCACAGGGAGTTCAAGGTTATACTATGCTGCTGATAGTCTAGTCACCAATTAAGGACAAGTCCATGGGCTTAACCAGTAACCAAGCTGTAGGTAGTGCCCTAGTACAATAAATAATTTAGATTATCTTAGAACATGGTAAATAACAATGGTAGCCTTTGATTGAGTCATCTCATCTCTTAAGGTACTTTTCAGGGTCTTAATTTATTCTTGGAATATAGTCACTATATGTCCTTATAAACTTAAAGAAAATTAAAGCTATCCTGATGTAAGAATGATGTGATTTGTTTTCCACGACCCTAAAAGCATAACTGTTTAAAGGACGTATGGACCGGCTTATATAAACGACAACAAGCCGGGAACAGGCACCCTGAGGCATCACCAATGGTCAGTTAGGTAGTGCTTACCTCATCACACTTTCTGCAAGAGTTTCTGCTTTTCTCCTGAGGGCACTCTTCCATTCCTTCCTGTTCTTATAGCCTGAATGTTTATATCTCCTGCCATGTTCCTGAAGAACTACTCATAACATTTCTCTCTTTCTGTCCATGTAGAATATCTATTCATTTACATATTTCTCTATAACTAGATTTATATTGATAAACTTTTAACTGTTTAGTCTTTACTATAATACAGCAAAAAAAAGCAGGCTTATTGTAAAAAAATACAGAAA
This sequence comes from Myotis davidii, assembly GCF_000327345.1. NCBI lineage: Eukaryota > Metazoa > Chordata > Mammalia > Chiroptera > Vespertilionidae > Myotis > Myotis davidii. The sequence continues at coordinate 4,159,018 of NW_006289813.1, read as the reverse complement.
GCAAAGAGACAAATGGAAAATAAACTCTGATCCCTCTAGTAATAATTTCTATCAACCTCTTTATAAATTTCTTATCTATATTTTTTATATTTTGTCATTCCTTTTTATAAAATGAAGCCAAATTGTATCTTAAAAACCGCTTTTCTCCTAGTAATTATGTAATATCTTCTCATGGCAGTACATAAACTCCTGCAATGTTTTAAATAATTGAATAGTCTTTAAATGAATTATCAAAATATATTAAAATATATGCATATATTTTAAGTCTTTATTGAATATATTTGTTAGGCAGTGATTGAGCATGTTTAAATGGCATCCTTATACTTAATGTTATTATGTGTACCCAGGATTATTTTCTTAGAATAAATTCTGGAAGTAAAGTCATCCATCAAAGGATATGCAGAATTTAAGGCTTTTGATAACTTATTGCTAAATTGCCTTGTGGAAAAATTATCATATGCTGTATAAGTATCTGTAGATACTGTGGACTATTAAAACATTTTAAGACTTCTCACTTAGTGAAACAATGACATTATAAGATAATATTAGAAAGTAAAATTAAATAGGTTAAATAATAAAACATTATTAAAATAGCATTAGGGAAATCAGTAGAATTCTTTGAAGTATAAAAAAAAGTGTGTGTGGTGTAGGCTTATTTAGTGCTTATTCTAGGAGTAATATTTCTAATTTTATAGTTTCTGCATTTACTCTTCTTTAGTATATGAAACAAATGGGATATATGGTAAACAGATTAACAACTGCCCAAATTCAAGGTCTGTGTCTCTCCAGAGAAAAGTGCAGGGTGCCTTCCTGGCAGTGATGTTTAAGTGATTAAGTGACACATGCCTCATGCATTAGAAGCTTCAATCGTGACGGCTGCTGTTGAAAGGAAAGTAAAATAAGAAATTTAGTAAGCCCTTGGGAGGTGAGAAAGGTGTAGAATACTGGGAAATGAGGTTGAAAGACAATATGATATCGGTTTTCTTTTATGTCACTTGTTACTCTTCCATCACCCAAGTAACACGGAACAGCATAAATTACTATTCCAAACTTTCCATCTGGACACATTGATTCTGAATTTTATCATCTCCAGTGACATTGAAGATTTTGGAAACACAATGATTTTACTAGACCAAAGGGGAGAATTAAAAAATCAAATGATTTAGAGGAGTTATTTATTAAAGGTAATGAAGTCCACTGGTCAAATGTAAATTATTTAACATATATTTGCTCTGCATGTTTTCAAGTTTAAATGTAGAAAGTAAACTTAACTTTGTGTCATTGTGCAGTGTACATACAAAGTTCTGTTTTTGTTTCATAAAAAAACACAAGTGTCACTTAGCATTTTCTTCCTTGTCCATGTATAAACACCTTGTCTGAGCCATCATAGCAAGAGGCCATTTATTATTTGGTGGCATCTTTCACTAGAACTCCTTGAAGGCAGTGATATTTTTCACTCATATATTTACCTGTCCCCTATTTGGAGCTAAGTAAATTTTTATTAAGCAGATCTAGCGAAGGAGAAAAATACTTGAAAGGTATTAAAATACTACTTTTGAGAAAATTAAACTACATTGTGCTTTTAAGAGATAAGAAATAGTACACTATGCATTACTGTAAGGAAGCCTAACAACTTGATTTTTAGATGTATTTTTACAGCTGCTGAGTGAACTATCTGAATAAAGACCCAAATAAATATATTCAACTTTATTTATATCCTTTTAAAAATTTTGTTAAATTTTTAATTACAGTTGACATACAATATTATATTAGTTTCAGATGTGCAACTTAGTGATTAGGCATTTATATAGCTTACAAAGTGATCTCTCAGTAAGTGTAGCAGCAGTCTGACACCATACATAGTTATTACGATATGCCTTATTCTGTACCTTTTACATCCCCATGACTGTTTTTATAACTGGCAATTTGTACATCTTAATCCCTTGAACTTTTTCACCCATTCTGCCATCCACCCTCCCATCTGGCAACCATCAGTTGGTTTCTTCTTTGTATCTATAAGTTTGTTGCTCTTTTGTATATTTATTTTTTTAGATTCTACATATAAGTGAAATCATACGGTATTTGTCTTTGTCTTTGACTTATTTCACTCAGCATATTACCCTCTAGGTCCTTCCATGTTGTTGCAGATGCCAAGATTTCTCTTTTTTTATGGCTGAGTAATATTCCATTGCACATATGTAGCACTTCTTTATCCATTTGTTTATCGATGGACGCTTAGGTTTCTTCTATATCTTCATAATTACTATTAATGCTGCACTGAAGAACATAGAAGTGTATATAGCTTCTTGATTTGGTGTTTTGGATTTTCTTGGGTAAATACCCAGAAGTGGAATTACTGAGTTGTATGGTAGTTCTGTTTAAAACTTTTGAAGGAAACTCCATATTGTTTTCACAGTGGTTGCACCATTTTATAACTCACCAATAGTGTTTGAGGTTTTCTTTTTCTCCACAATCTTGCTAACCCGTTTGTTGATTTATTGATAGGCTTCATTCATTGTGGTTTAATTTGCATTTCCCTTTAGTGATGCTGAGCATATTTCATGTCTACTGGCTATCTGTATATTCTCTTTGGAGAAAAGTCTATTCAGGTCCTCTGCCTATTTTTCAATGTAATTATTTTTTTGGTGTTAAGCTGTATGAATTCTTTATATATTTTGGATATTAACCCTTTATCAACTATATCATTGGCAAATATATTCTCCCATTTAGTAATTTTGTCTTTTAGTTTTGTTAATGGTTTTCCTCACTGTGCAATAGCTCTTTAGTTTGATATAGTCCCATTAGTTTATTTTTTTCTTTGTTTTCCCTTGCCTGAGGAAACACATCCAAGAAATTGTTATTTAGAGTGATTTCAAAGAGTTTACTGCCTAATTTTCTTCCAAGACTTTTATGGTTTCAGGTCTCACATTTAAGTATTTTATCCATTTTTATTTTATTCTTATATGTGATAAGGTTGTCTTGTTTCAGTTTTTTGCATGTATCTGTCCAGTTTTCCCAGCACCATTTATTGAAGTGACTGTCTTTACCCCATTGCATGTTCTTGTCTCCTTTGTCATAGATTAACTGACCACATACAGGTGTGAGATTATTTCTGGGTGCTCTATTCTGTTTCTTTCATCTATAGGTCTGGTTTATGCCAGTACCAAAGATTTCTATGGCCTTTTAGTATCGTTAGATATCAGGTAGCATAGTACCTCCAGCTTTGTTCTTCTTTTTCAAGATTACTTTGGCAATTCAGAGTCTGTTGTGGTTCCATATAAGTTTTAGGAATATTTGGTGTTCTAGTTCTGTTAAAAAAATGCCATTCATATTTTGATAGGGATTGCATTGAATCTGTAGATTGTATCATGCACCCATTGCCCAAAGCAGTCTCTTTCTGTCCCCGTTTATCCCCACTTTGCCCACCTCCACCTACCTCCACCCTCCTTTTCCTCTGAGTATCACTACACTGTTGTCTGTGTCTGTGTAAATTCTCTTTTAAATATTACATTTTTATCATTTAAAATATTAACTTCTGGTAAACTCTTCTATGCATCTTACATTCAAAATGTTTAAAACAACATTGAGTTCCTGTTTTATTTCCAATTCTGCATTCAACTTCTTAAAATTTAACATTCTAGAACATTAAATATTCTAAAAAATTATATTAAATATTTCTCATCCATATCTCCTTGTTGAAAACTTAGGTTGTTTCCAAATTTTAATATATACTGGCATCCTTAAATCTAAATCTTGGTGTTCTGAATATCACAGCTACTTTTCTTAATCTAAATTCCTAGGAACAGAATTGTTCAGATCTTGGTTACGTTCATAGTACCAAACTGTATCCCCAAAAGATCTTCTTACCAGCAATTTATGAATATTCATTCACTGCATATTTAAAAATGCTTGGTAGCCATGTACAGAGTTCTGCCTTGCTTACTGTTAGAACACTTCAGGGTATTGTTGCTTGGACTTGGACTCTTGCATCTGCTAGTTATCTCTACAGTTCCTAGAGCTAATATGTAGGCTCAGGTGCCAAAGCAGAATTACTAGTATAATGCTATCATCTCAGACGGGTATCAGCAAGAGACCAGTTTAATCATTTTTTAAAAAGGCAGAAATTGCCAACTCTTATATCATGCTTAACTATATGACAGGATCTGTTGTAAGCACTTTACCTCTATTAGCACATATTAATCCTTGCCACAGCCCTTGTAAAGGTTATGCTGTTGGTATGCCCTTTTATAGGTGAGGAAACTGATTCACAAAGAGATTCAGTAGTTTATTCAAGATCTGAATTTGGGGGACTAAAACCAATGTATTTATGCTCAGGAAAGATGTATTAATTTATTCATTTGCTTTTATTGAGCTAAATAACATTTATTTACTTTAGGTACAAAAAGCCTTCCAAATTACTCAGAACCTACTATCTCTATGTTTGCATATATTTAAGAAGAATAATTTTGCGCATACTGTAGCTGTTTTTAATGACAGTGTTCTCTAAACAATTTCCCATGTCAATAAATACAGATCTATATCAACATTTTATTGGCCATGTAGTATTCATTATGGATGAAATAAAATGGATTATATGGTTTGTAGATCTACCATCATTTAACTGGTCCCCTTCTTTGGTCACTTTGATAACAAACACATAGTTGTTGGCTGATGTAACTTATTCTGTGCAAACATCTTCAGTCTTGTAATTTCCTCAGGATGAATTCCTCGAAATGACAATTGGTAGGTATGTGTTGCTTAAGATTGCATCCTTGCTCCTGTCCAGTTGCTACCCTATCATTATCTCCTCAAAGATTGGTATCTTTTAGGTGGACATCCCAGTTTTAGCCAGGAAGTTTAACATCTTCTCTGTAAGAGTCCTCCATGTTCTTAATATTCAGATTAGTCTCTTTATTCCCAAAACTCATATCAGCTGAAATTTTTATGATTTGAAGGATTATAATGGTTATTGGTGTTTTCTGAGTGTTATGTTTGTTTAATTTTGGTTTCAGAGTACTTATTATTGCTTCCTCTACCGGTAAAAGAAAACAATATTTTTTAAAGAAAGGATTTGAGTATTATTTTTACTCATGGCGTTAAGGTCTCCCAAGAGCATCCCAGGTGTAGGAACTTTGTAAATATAGTAAACTTTAGGTCTTGCTACTCAAAGCCAGGTTCATTGACAAGTACCATCAGCATCACCAAAGAACTTATTGCAAATACACCGTCCCAGCCCCACTCTGCCTTCTGAATCAGAATCTGCATTTTAGTAAATTCCCAGGTGATTCATGTGCTCTTTACAATTTGAGAATCATTGCTTTAGGCTATTCTGTTCCCAGCTCTTATTCGTCATTTATACACAGCTCACTTTGCTACTGGTAGTAATTGCTTTTGCTGTATGTTGCACTTTGCTGTGTGCTAGTAAACACTGGCCTTTCTTTGAAAAAACTTGCTATTTTTTTATGTGTCTAGCTCAAAACAAGTATCATTCCATAGTTGAGTTAGAAGCTGTTGTATTGATTTTGGCATTTTAGAGCTAGCTGAATTATTAATTTGCCTTCGTTTTGCAGACAGAAACATTTTAAAAATCAAAGATCTTGTGAAACTTAGTGCCTTCTCATGAAGCGGTTAGCCTTCTCTTACAGATATGCTAGTGCTAATGAATTTTTTATAATAGCTATAAATAAGTAACTATCATCCTAAAAACAAGCATTATGTTTATCTGAATATGCTTACTTTGCAAATTCATTGTTTCAAAGAGCTCAAATGTGCATTTAAAATGAGAAACATGATAAATGTTTTTTTTGAGATTACAGTTGTTTGCTGAAATAACAAAATATATTTTTAGATGTTACCTTTTCAAATGTTACACAAAACTGCTAAAGTGCTGCTCATCCATCAGAACATAAAAGTATCCTTCACTCTCTAAACTCAGGAACCAAATAGATTTGAACACATTTTTTAGAGATACACATTTCAACTTCAAATTGCTCTAAGGGATTTATCTATATACTAGTGGCCTGGTACACAGATTTGTGCACAATGAAAGGAAATTAATTAGAAGAAATATTTTAATATCGCTATTTGCACTTTCTCTATAATGGAAGTGTCAGATATGAAAGAAAATTAGTAAAATGTATATGAAAATAATATATAAATTTATTAATAAATAAACAATAACAACATGATATAACAACAAAGACATGATATAAAAATAACATTTGAATTAATTTAAATGGGAGGCCAGTGTCAGACAGGGACTTCAGAATATCAATAAAAACAATCAAATTCAAGCCTGAGTCCTGGGTGCCTGCTGGCAGCTGGAGGGAAGTCCGGGTTCCGGATGCCAGAGGGAAGCCGGTGCCAGCAGCTGGGGGAAGGAAGGCCTACTCTTGCACGAATTTCATGCATCGGGCCTCTAGTATAGATACAAAAGCCTAAGCGACTTTTCAACCGTCCAACTGGTAGCTGTGATGCACAATGACCACCAGGGTGCAGATGCTTTAACCAGTAGCTATGATGTACGCTGACCATCAGGGGGCAGACGCTTAATGTAGGAGCTGCAGAGCTGTGATGACTTGATAGCTGCGGTTCTCTGGTGATGCACCCAGGACCAGAGAGCAGGGAGGCTGATTCGGGGGTTCGTCATTCTAGAACCGCCCTCTCGCAATCCGGGACCCCTTAGGGGATGTCGGAGAGCTGGTTTCAGCCCAATCCCTGCAGCCAGGCCGAGGGACCCCACCAGTACATGAATCCGTGCATGGGGACTCTAGTGTTATTATACTAGTATATAGGCTCCTCCTCCTCCATAAAATTATTACTATTTACAATGTGTGTGACATATGATTGAAGGGATAATTTTTTGCTAAGGGAATGAACCCAGAAAATTATAGGCAACTAGTAGCTAGAAACATCAGAGTCCTCACTAAAAGGGATGCTGTGCCCTCAGACAATTACCTGTTATCAAAGTTGTATCACCTGCTTTCCCTGAATTGTAGCAAAGGTATAAGATGGCTTTCTGCTACAAGTTTAACTACACTGTACACACTTTTAAGGAAATATTGCTCCTAACAAAATTTAAAAAATGCAGAGTAGAAAGGCTATGAAATCAAAACTAGGGGAGGAAAATAGATGTAACTTGGGAAAGGGATAGAGCAGATGAATATTTTATGTACCTATACAAAAATAGGACCACATTCCCATGCCAGGATTTTTCTTTGCTTTTCAAAAGCCACCCAATGGTAATACATCACAAAGAAGTTTAGGAATATTAAAAGGGGCTTTATGCATCTCCATTGAAAAGGTACAGTGGAGATTTAGTAATGTGTCTTCAGAAATTAATGACTGTGTAGTATAAAATTTTATTTCATCTTCCATTGATTGATTGCAGCATTTAAAATACATTGTGCACTGAAGCAGGGTATTTTTTTAAATACCCATTTATTCACAATATATTTCCCTGCCATATTCTTTTATTTTTTTCATTAATTTAATTGGGGTGACATTGGTCAATAAAATTATACAGGTTTCAAGTGTACAATTCTATGATACATCATCCAAATATTATGTGCCCACCAGTTAAAGTTTAATCGTCTTCTGTCGCCATATATTTTACCCCCTTTACCCTTTACAACTGTCCTACCTGTTTCCCTCTGGAAACCACTGTACTGTTTGCACGTGTCTATGAGTTGTTTGTTTTCTTGTTTGTTCATTTGTTGCTGTCAGTTTTGTGTATGTGTTTTTTAATCCTCACTCAAGGATATTTTTTTTTATGTTGATTTTAGAGAGAGAGGAAGGGTGAGAGAAAGAAAACATCGGTGTGAGAGAGAGACAACAATCGATTGCTTCCTGTACATGCCCCAACTGGGGATTGAACCCACAACCTAGGTATGTGCCCTGACCAGGAATCAAACATATATAGCCTTTTGGTGTATAGGATGATGCTCCAACCAACTGAACCACATGACCAGGGCTATTGCTTTCAGTTTTATATCCCACATATGAGTGAAATCATGGTTCTTGACTTTTCCTGTCAGGCTTATTTCACTTAGCATAATATTCTGAAGACCCATCCATGCTGCCCCAAATGGCAGTATTTTCTTAATCTTGTCACTTTGGACACTTTGGACGGGACAGTTTGGTTGGGGGTGGGGTGCTGCCTGTGCCTTAGAAGTTTAACAGCATTCCTGACCTCCATACGTTAGGTGCACAGGCACTAATAGCACTCACATTCCCAGTCATTCAGTCATGGCAGTGAAATGTTTCCAGTTATTGCCCAGTGTCCCCTTTGGGCAAAATCACCCCAGTTAAGAACCATTGCTCTCCAGTGGTTCTCAACCTTCCTAATGCCGCAACCCCCAATACAGTTCCTCATGTTGTGGTGACCCCCAACCATAAAATTATTTTCATTGCAACTTCATAACTGTAATTTTGCTACTGTTGTGAATAGTAATGTAAATATCTGATATGCAGAATGTATTTTCATTGTTGGCGACCCACAGGTTGAGAACCGCTGCTAGACTATTTTGCATCCTTTATGAAGGATAGAAAAGAATACAGGTTTGCAGAATGTTCACAGTGGGGAGATAAGTATACCATAATCTTATTTTTGTAGGAAAAAAAAGTCATGCACACACATCAAAAACGAAATTGAAATCACATAAAATACTAACAACAGCTATCTTGGTTCTCCATGGTAAAGTGTGACTTGGGGTTTTATTTCCTTCATATTTTTCTTGCAATTATTATTTTTTAATTAGAACGATAATGTCCTCTATATCATATTCAGTCATTTAAGTGGAAGATACAATGTCTTAGTTTGCTTTGGTATTTATAACAAAAATAATGTAGGTGGATTAAACAAATATTTGTTTCTCACAGTTCTGGAGCTTGGGAAGTCCAAGATCAAGGTGCTGGCACATTCATTGTCTGGTGAGAGCTTGCTTCTTGGCTCCTAGAGGGCCATCTCCCTGCGCCCTCACATGTTGGAAGGGGCAGGGGAGCTCTCTGGGCCCTCTTGTACAGAGGCACTAACCCCATTTCTGAGTTAACCCTCATGGCTTAAGCATCTCCCAAAGGCCCCACCTCCAGATACCATCACATCAGGGGTAAGGATTTCAACATATGAGTTTGGGGGGACACATTTAGTCTATAACATACAGGTAATTTCCACAAATTGGGCAACATTTAAAATTTTAATTTAGACTATTATACACAGCATTATGCTTTAAGGCTTAAGTAAATATTGTATGTGAACTGAATTTTTATTGATGTCCATGGAACTAGAATATGTGCCTAATATTTTCTTTTTTTTTTTTGCTTAACCAGTATAAAGATAGTTATAAACTAAAGCACTATTTTAGTGAACTAGATTGTTCTACTTTCTGCCTGTTATGTTACTTATCAAAAAAGATTGCTTATTCCCATAGGGGAGGTTAAAACTAGGCCACCACACAGTAGATACAATAGAGTGAATAAGATGTAACTTTTTTTAGTCACATGTTTCTGACTAGCCTAAAGAGGCATAATGTATCTCAATTATTCCTATCTTCTTAGAACTTTGTTTTATTTAAAAATAATAAGTTGGTAATCTCAGCTGTCTTTTTTCTTCACCTCACAATGATACAAATGAAAGAGAACTTCATCCGCATCTCAGGAACATCTCCAGATTTACACATACTCCTCTACTCCCCATCTATAACCGTTCCCCTTTTCTCCCCAATCAAGAAAGAAAATTAGAATGCATATAGATTTAGAGTATGAGGATAAGAAAAGAGAATAGATTAGAAATAAGGAATTTAGAAACTAAATTGATTGTAAACATTGCTAATTTATTAAGCATATTAAAATATCTCCTTCGCCGAAACCGGTTTGGCTCAGTGTATAGAGCGTCAGCCTGAGGACTGAAGGGTCACG
>NW_006289813.1:4143558-4149004 GCF_000327345.1 Myotis davidii | reverse complement strand
GAGTGTAAAAACTGGAAATCCTGGAAAGTAAAAGCCAAACTTCCAATGGTTCTTTCAGCTGTATGTATGTATGTATTTATTTATTTATTTATATTTTTGATAGTTCTGCAAAGACCTTTATTGGATGGTGCCCTTGACCGGAATCGAACCTGGGACCCTTCAGTCTCCAGGCCAACGCTCTATCCACTGAGCCAAACCGGCCAGGGACTGGGGACCTATTTTAGATTAAGGAGTCAGAAAAGGTATTCCTGAAGTTATATCTTTATAGTTTTGGAGTTCAAAAAAGAGGCCAGGGCTAGTATTATAAACCTAAAAGTCATTTATATACAGGTAGTGGCAGAAGCTGTGGGTCCTTTGTCTAGGGAAGTTATATAGATTGGAAAGGAAAAATGAGGAGGCAGTTTAGAAGTAAGCCTTAAAGAAATCCAACTTCATAGGAGATAAAGGATGATGCACCAAAGAGGAAGAAAAAATATTTTATCATCAAAATCAAGAGAAGTGACATATATTTAAAGACATTTTTAAATTTTAAGAAGATAATGATCAACAGTGTCAAATGCAACCAAGAGATCAAGAAAGATGAAAACTTAAAAATATCTATTAGATCTAGTAACAGCTAAAAATAAGTTGAAGAATATTTGCAAAAGTGAAAAAATTTAGAAAACAAGTAGAGACAGAGAAGTTAGCCTTTTTTTTTGTCTCTGAAGCTCCTTATTTCACCTTCAGTTTTGAATGATAGCCTTGCTGGGTATAGTATTCTTGGATTCAGTCCTTGCTTTGCTTTGTATATTTCATTCCATTCCCTTCTGGCCTGATGTGTTTCTATTCAGAAATCAGTTGTTAGTCTAATTAGAGAACCCTTAGGTAACTTTATGTCTCTCTCTGGCAGCCTTTGAGATTCTTACTTTGTCATTGATGTTTGCCAATTTAATTATGATGTGTCTTGGTGTGAGCCTTTTTGGGTTCATCTTGTTTGGAACTCTGTGTGCTTCTTGTACTTGTGTGCCTTTTTTCTTCCCCAAATCAGGGAAGTGTTCTGTTATTATTTCTTCAAACAGGTTTTCTGTTCCTTGCTCAGCTTCCTCTCCTACTGGTACCCCTATTATTGATTCTTCTTTATTTCCTGTTGATTCTTACATGTTGTTGAATTTGTCTTCCATCCTTTTCAGCATCCTTATAACCAGTGCTCTGGATTCTTTCTCTGATAAATTGCTTGCCTCCATTTCATTTATTTCCTTTTCTGGTGCTTCCTCCTTTTCTTTCATATGGGGGTTGTTTCTTTGTTTCCCCATTTTTGCTGTTCCTTTGTGATTATTTCTATGTATTAGATCATACTGCTATGCCATCCCAATTTTTTGAGTTTGTCTTATATAGTTCATGTTTTGTGTGACCCAGTAGTGCAATCTCTCAGGTCTTCTGGGCTGGGTATTCTAGGGATGCCCCCTACTTGGGATATTTGGGTTCTCTTGGTATAATTGGGTCTTGAGTGTTGCTGTCCAGTTTGTGGATAGAGTTTCCTCTCATGGTGTCTGGTTATGTGGCTCACTCTTTACCACCTTGACCAAACAGCACAAAATACAACTTGACAAGACACAACACAAAAGGAACAAAACCTGAATGTACTCATGACACCAATAACCCCAATAAAAGTGACCACCAAGGAAAAGAGAATTAGGAGAGAGAAAAGAGAGCAAAGCTGATATCAAGGAAAGAAAATAAAAGGAATGAGAGAAAATAAAAATAAGAAAACACCACAAAACAAACAAATAAACCAAATAATGCAAACAACATACACCCACAAAGCAGGGGTGGGAGGGAGGACAGAATCACATCAATAAAATATATATTTTTTAAAAAGATAAAACAAAAATATATGTATATTTTTTAATTTATTTATTCATTCATTTTTGGAAAAGGAGAATAGAGGAGAGAGCAGGTAGGCTTGAGTTTATTGAGTGAAACTAATTAAACAATTAGGAGAAGAAGAGAGCATGAGAGGAGAGGAAAAGCAAGCATACATTTTTTAAAAATGACTATTAGAGAAAGAGAAAGGAGAAGGGTTCATGGAATTGGAGCAGGGGAGAGGAAATTAGATATATGAATAAGCCAATAGAGACTACAATAATAATAATACATCAGTAAAGCAGATAAAGAAGATCAATTTTTAACCAGGGGTAAAAAGAAAGGAAAGAGAAAAACTGAAGTGGGGACAGGAAAGTGGAAAACATGATGGAAGAAGGAGAAGTGGGGAAGAAAAGGGTGGAAAAAATAAGATATAATGAAATAAAATATTTTATTTTTTAAAATAAAAGATAAGTGAAGTGTCATTCACTTCAGCTGAGTTTTAATGCCCCATGGGGGCTGGTTTAAGACCCCACTCTTTTGTCTGCCACTTCTCAGTTTCCTGTTAGGTAGTTAGCACCTTGTTGAAGTTCCAAGTGATCCACAGCTCCTCTGTTTGTATGCAAGCAGGCGGGACCAATCTGCCTGCTGTCAATCTTAATCTCTCAAGCGTCTGTTTCTGACAGGGCTTTAGGTGCTGTATTGCTTTCCTTTTCCGGGACTGAGCCCCCCACCCCCCTTCAACCCAGTCCCTGAGGGCTCTTTAGGGCTATTCAAGTCTGTTTCCTTTGTACAGCTCAGGTTGTAGTCTGGGTCTGGCTGTATTGGCTGTCTTGAGGCTGCTGGGAGGGGCTGGCTCTTCAGGAGAAAAAGGGCTGCTTAGGCGTCTCAGTGCCGGGCTCCCAGTCACCTCTCCCCGATCCACTCTCCTCCACAGCCACAAACCCACACCTCCACCACAGTGAGTACTTGTATTTGAAAGGTCTTATGAACTGGTTTTATCAAATAAAGACAAAGACAAAACAGCGGCAAAACAACTGTGAGTTTCTCCCTGCCCGTACCCCCTGCGTTGCATGGCTCGGGCAACTCTTCAGGCCTCCTTTCTGGGCTCAGCCTCTTGCAGCTGTGGACTTAGATCTAGAACCCTCTGCTGCCAGCAACCCTGTGGACCTCTCTTCCATAGTCGGATGTTATGCCTGTCTCCAAGGGACGCGGACTTGGTGCCATGCAGCTTCCTTCTGATCTTGTCCCGGTGGTCACACACGTCTCTTTCTCCCGCCCAGAACCCCGATTCTACCGTTCTCCAGGTGTGCTGTGCCCCTCCCGGCTGTGAATGGTCTCACCAGCTGTGTCTACTTCGCCAATTCCAGATGGATGTTAATTTAGGTGCCCCGTTTATCTGCTCTGGGATAAGGCTCAGTACATGTCTACCTATTCAACCACCATTTTTTCCTTCCGCCAGGTTTTTGAACACTTTATGTAGCTTTATTTTTTTAATTAGCACTTGAGGGAGGCTTATTGCATTAGCCTGTTTTCCCATATTGACCAAAAGTGTTTTTGGGGGAATATAGAAAACTCTTCCAATTGTTTCCTAAAATGTATTTTTGATGACCGACATGGAAGTGTTATCCATGGGGAGAGATCCTCATATCTACCAGTTGCTTGTAGGGGTGGTCTTCTTGCAATATCCCAAGAAAATGAATTTTCAGAGACTCACACGAGTGGATGAGGTGTTGTAGAAAGCTTTATTTCTGTTGAATTACACCCCTGTTTCCAAGGTCCCACTTCCCCTTGTCCTGCCAAGGAAGAAGTGTAGCTTCTGCTTCAGCAGAGCTAGAGTCAGAGACAGCTTGCAGTTTCCTCTCCATGTTGGAGCAGTCTAGTCCAGATCAGGCTAGCTTAGCTTGTGTTCCTTGCTGCAGTCCATCAGTCCGTTTTGTGTGGAGTCAGCAGGGCCACATGGCTATGGAGGAAACACAGGCAAATGCAGAAGAGCAAATTCCTTTAGTTAGGGGATTATCTATTCCCAAATTTTTGCAGGTTTGCAGTGACCCTGCTACTTTGGGCAATGATCTCTGTTTCCAGGTTTTGACTGACAGTCATCATCCCTATGTTGTACCAATTTTACTGTGCATGCATCTATTTCCCTTTGTTGGACCCCTTTCCCCAGTGGTCTGCAGGGAATGGGCTGGTGGTTCCCTGGGAGTGCAAAGTTGCAGCTTCCTGGTGAAGCTGCCCAAATGACATCCATAATATCTGGCCTTCTCTTTGCTCCTTTCCTATTATTAGGAACCAGCTAATTACAGAAGCTAGTATATATTAGAAATGCAAAACTATCAAATTTGGAATATGCATTTGTACAAATTTAAAGTCATATTCTGATACTAGAAATACAGATTCTTAAGACACAATGACATAAAAATTTACATTTTTTAAGAATCATAAATGAAAAGAATTCTGTAACATTTATGTCTGTATATTTAGAGTAGCTTTCATGTGCCATTCCTTAATTACTGCTATTTTCTGATAACTTTAATAGCTAAATTTTTTCCATAACTAGCATGGACTTTGTATCAAATATAGAAGGAGTTCTTACCATTTGCAACAGCATGGATGGAACTGGAGAGCATTATGCTAAGTGAAATAAGCCAGTCAGAGAAAGATAAATATCACATGATCTCACTCTTTTATGGAATATAATGAACAACATAAACTGATGAACAAAGACAGATCCAGAGATAGAGAAAATCGATAAGACCATCAGTTTATGTGAAGAGGTTAAAAGATATAATGAAAAGATGAGGGAGGGAAGAATTTGTTCTAGGAATGAATCATAGTCCACAAAGTCAGGTATTCAAGAAATGTAATTTTCAGTATTTTTAACTAAACGTTATTTGTACTTAACAAATATGTAATGGATATTTGCTGAATGAATGAATAAATGATTGAGTAAATTTAATTTTTTGAGCCCTCTTTCTGTTGGAGACTAGAAACTAAATCTTAATCAATACATGACTTTTTCCTCTCCTTTCCCCCTAGGTATGTGTCCTCAGTTTGTAGGTCAGCATAATGAAAGGTGTAATGAATATTTGGCGTGGTTGACACCTACTAAGCTGTCTGCATGGTTACTCTACTTTCTTTCTTGTATTGAGTGATTGATTGACAGTACTTTAACTGTCCACTCAGTGCTAAGTCAGTGCTATCTTTTGCTGCTCCTTCTGTGCTAAGCATAAGAGAATTCTGAGACCTTGCTTCCTCCTTAGACTATATTCTAGAGATTGGAGATTGTGGGCTTCCCTCCTGTCAAAACCCAGAATCTGATGGAATTTCCTATCCTGTCCATTATTCTCCGATTTAGGTGAATATGTTGCATAGTGTTCTCTCAGAGATCCTCCAGATTTCTGCCCAGTCCCAAAGAACCTTTATCTTGTATATGTTGAGCATAGGAGATGGGGAAAGCAGAAGCAGGAAAAAAAAACTCTTCATTTCTATCATTTATACTCAGAATCCTGGCTTTTGAAAATCAAATGCCAAAAATTTAATAATTTCTTTGTTATTTTCATACTGCTGTGCCATCCATTTCTTGAGGCAATCAAACATTATC
>NW_006289813.1:4138791-4143117 GCF_000327345.1 Myotis davidii | reverse complement strand
AGTTTTAAACTAGAGGCCTGGTGCACGAATTTGTGCACCAGTGGGGTCACTGGGCCTGGCCTGTGGATCAGGCCAAAACCAGCTCTCCAACATCCCCCAAGGGATCCTTGATTGCGTGAGGGCGCAGGCCAGGCCAAGGGACCCCACCGGTACAGATGAGGACCAGGGAGGGATCGTGGGAGGGCTCGGGGGCATGTCTGGCCTGTCACCCAATTCTGATGGCCAGACCCCAGCAGCAAGCTAACCTACTGGTTGGAGCATCTGCCCCCTGGTGGTCAGTGTGCATCATAGCGACTTGTCAAACAGGGACAGTTAGCATATTATATATAGAGAGATTTTTCTTCTATATATATAGATTTTTCATATATATATCTGTATATATGTGTGTGTGTGTGTGTGTGTGTATGTGTGTGTGTATATGTGTATGTGTTACACACACATATATATATTCCTTCTTTTTAAAGAACTAGTTCTTAGGCCTTACTAGCTTGATATGTTCACTGCAGTATTCCTAGTGCCTTTTGTGTGTCCATGCTATGTACTGAGTTGTGTCCTCCCAAAATTCATCTGTTGAAGCTCTAACCCCCAATAAGATAGGGATTTTAGGAGATAATAAAGATTAAACGTGGTCATATCATAGGGGTGGAGGGGTGGTCACATAGGATTGCTGGCCTTGTAAGAAAAGGAAGAAAGATCTCTCTGCATGCACAGAGGAAAGGCCGTGTGAGCGCAAAGAGAGAAGGTGGCCATCTGCAAGCCGGGAAGGGAGCCTTCCTCAGAACTCACCATATTTGGCACCCTGATCTTGGATTCCCAGCTTGAAGACAAAAATAAATGTTTGCTGTTTAAGCTA
Organism: Myotis davidii; assembly: GCF_000327345.1. Lineage (NCBI taxonomy): Eukaryota > Metazoa > Chordata > Mammalia > Chiroptera > Vespertilionidae > Myotis > Myotis davidii. The sequence goes on along the minus strand of NW_006289813.1, from coordinate 4,142,264 downwards.
CCCTGTCTGTGGTATTTTGTTATTGCAACCTGAGCAGACTAAGAAAGCCTGAAATAATGCTTATTAACTCAATAAATATTTATTGATTGAGGGGGAAATTAGCAGTGCTGTGTTCAGGAACATAATGAAACTTCTGTCGGCTTTGCCGATCATAGTCTCTGTCACCACTGCTTAGTTCTGCCATGGTAGCACAAAGCAGCCATCCACAGAACAGAGGCAAAGGAGCATGGCTGTGTTCCAGTGAAGTTTTACTTACAGAAACAGGCAGCAGCCTGTCTTTGGCCCATAGTCTATCACTTGCCCAGTCCTGATCAATAACAGCTGACCCACCTTATCTCTCCAAGGAATATTTCCTATTCCTTATTGGAAAAACTCTGTGTAGTCAGACTGACAGGTGCCTCATTCTCACTCTCCATGGTTTCCCCATACTTTCCCCTTAATTCAAATTTCCTTTCCACTTTCACCCTTCATTCCAATTTCTATTCTTCCCTCCAGGTCCAGGCGTTAAGAAAAAGTAAATAAAGCATAATCCATGCCCACAAGGGTCATATAAATGTAATAGAGGAGGATATATGTAGAACAAGCGTGCTTGATGTGGAAGTATTGTGGAAGGTATCAGAAGAATAGTAGGGGCCTAACAGAGGGGCGGAACACTTTTACAGAGACCAGAGTAATAGAGGGAGAGTGATCAGGCGTGAGAGAGGAATCAGGAGACTGAGAGGAGGAGCAAGTCCACAAAGACAGGAAGGGGAAGGCAAGCAAGGAGGGAGGGAGGGAGGGAGGGAAGGAGAGGGAGAGAGAAGCTGAAACATGAAAAGATGAGATGAGATAATTTTATTTATGTAAAATACGTGTGTACCTAGGTTAAAAATAGGAGGAAAAGATAGATCAATATCTACTGATACAGGCATTCATGATATGTTGATAAGTGAAAAAGTAGCAGCGTGTTTATGTGCACATGTGCTTTTATATTTTGTGTGAGCCAAGATAAGGTATGAAAGGTCTTAACCATTGTTGGCTCAGGGTTGGTTGCTTGTGAAAAGTAGGGAGTTAGCAGGCAAGTGGAGATGGTTATTGTGAGTTTAGCTCTAAATAACAGAACGGAAGGCAAGCAAGGAGGGAGGGAGGGAGGGAGGTTGTTAGCTCTAAATAACAGAATCTTGCCTGACAGGAGCAGCAGCCCACACAGACTAAGACAATCATTATAGGTAGCAGGAAATTGAGAATCAGAGTGATTGAATAAGGTTAAGGTAACAATAACTTATTTAAGCCACAGGTCTGTTTGACTTTTCAGCCCAAATTCTGAACCACTTCTCTATACTGCATCCATAAAATTTCATACGGTGGTGGGGGTAGGACAAATGGAGAATCTTTAATCCTGGGTCTGGTATACCTTAACACTTACTAATTACTGCTGGTTACATAGAGATACAGGTGTGCTTAATGTGCTTAGGTATATGTTAGCATTTAGCATTATATAAAAAGAATAATGGAGATTTTGAGTTTTTTCGTGTGTTTTCAATTTCTTCTTTACAAGGTAGTATTTCTGTCAGTTTGAATATGTCACAGAAACATGTTATATGCTTTCATAAATATTTTCATTCATTTTAACAAAATATAAAGTCAGTCTCTCTTTTTTCAAGGAAACTAATCTCATGCTGAACTAAGAAAAATTGGTTTTGCTTATGTTTTGCAGACTTTGACTAATGACATGAATACAGATGATGAAAATGAATATGTAGAAGAAAAGGAAAGCTACATCTGTGCAGTGTGTCTGGATGTTTATTTCAACCCATACATGTGTTACCCTTGCCACCACATCTTCTGTGAGCCCTGCTTACGGACTCTTGCCAAAGACAATCCTGCAAGCACTCCCTGCCCACTGTGTCGGACAATTATTTCCAGAGTCTTTTTCCAGACAGGTAACTGTCCCCTTTCATTAACATGATTGCCTCTGTATTCTCTTTGTTCCAGATCTTAATGTATTTTATAAACTACTAGAGGCACGGTGCACAAAATTTGTGCGCGGGACAGGGGGTGGGGGTGGGGGTTGTCCCTCAGCCTGGCCTGCGCCCTCTCACAATCAGGGACCCCCTCAGGTAGGGTCCCTAGGCCTGGCCGGCAATCAGGGCCTATCGGGGCTTTCCTTCCCCCTGCTGCCACATTTGGCCCCGCCCCCGCCACTGCTTGCCATCTGTGTGGCTCTCCCACGCCTCCCCCCCGCCCCTACCACCCGTCACCTCCCTCTGCAGGCGACAGATGTGGGGTGCAATTACTTGGCTGGCCCGGGCCTCCCTCTGCGGGATGATTGCTGGCTGTCCCCACACACCCACCACAGCATTGCTGGCTGGTGGCCTGGGCCTCCCTCTGTGGAGCGATTGATCGTGGGGCCCCCAGATCGATCGCCCTGTAGAGGGGGGCCCCGCCACCCGCCGCAGCACCACCAGCCAGGTGTCCTGGGCCTCCCTCTGTGGTGTGATCATGGGGCGATGGCGGGGGCCCCCCAACCAAACACATTGTAACCGCCTTGGCAGGCCTGGCGCCAGTGGGTGTCATAGCGTGGTCATCTGGACGGTCGTTCTGCTGTTCGGTCATTTGGTTGATTTGCATATTATGCTTTTATTATAGATCATGAGAAAATTATTGAAAATCATATACAGTGTAACATAATTTGTTACTCTCCCTCCAGTTTATAAAACAGTGCTTGCCCAACTCATAGAACTCTGTTAGAATCATAGGATCATAGGTAAGAATAGTTTCTCATCTTTAATCCCTTACTCTATGCTGAGGTCTTTTCTAGATCATCCTAAGTAGCTATTTTTTAGTCTTTACGTGGACTTCTCCAATGTCAAGGATATTCCACTGAAACTTGAAGCAGCCCTATTGATTGTTTATTTCTCATACCTGCCTTCCATTATTACTCATTCTTTGGCCCTTGTTATTTTCTCTGGAGTATCAGAGGATATACCTGTAAATGTCCGAGAAAAACTATTATGCCTTCCCCACACTCCAGATCATCTCAGCCTTCTTATTGTTCTTAAGGTCTTTCTTCTTGAATGAGAAGAAAGTAAAATTGGAGCAAGGATTTGTTTATTTTATTATCATACAAAGATGGGATATAAAACAGTATTTAAAACACACTATAGATACAGAGACAAAGAAGTATTAAACAGATTGTCAAACTTCAGTGGGAAGGCATGGGAGGGTGGGGTGGCAGGTGAGAAATCAACCAAAGGATTTGTATGCATGCATATAAGCATAACTAATGGACACAGACACTAAGGGGGTGGGGGCATGTGCCAGGGAGGCCAGGGGGAGGGCAGTGGGGGGAAAGGAGACATATGTACTACTATTTGTAATACTTTAAACAATAAAAAATAAATAATATAAAATAAAACTTACTAATGAAGAGAGAAAAAGCTAATGAATATGGATCATAGAGAACTGCCAAGAAAAGAGGGAAAAATGATAGA
>NW_006289813.1:4137680-4138633 GCF_000327345.1 Myotis davidii | reverse complement strand
TGTCTATCTCCACATTCTTGTCTCAACCACAGAGGATTTGATGGGAATCACAGTAAGTACAGTAAATTGGAGAAAACACATGGTACATTTTTCCCCCTGAAAAGAAAACCCAAGGACCCACCTGCAAGGGGGAATCAGATTTCGAAGATAAGCTTTGAGTAGCCTAACCCAGCCAGCTGCATGACAACTAGCAAACCTGGTTTTAGGCTTAGTAATCAAATCACGAAGAGAAAATAAAGCTACACCTCTTTGGTCTGCCCAGTGTATGTAGACTGGAGCACAGAATCCCTGAACTGAGCTTGGGCAGACCTGGGGATGAAAGGAGACAAAAGGGCATGTCAAGCATAGTGACTTCACCCAATAGAGAAATGTGATTGGGATATTAAGCTGTCATCAGTCTCACTACGCAAGTCAGTCTCTCTCTCTCTCTCTCTCTCTCTCTCTCTCTCTCTCGTTTCAAGTATTACATATGTCTCCATTTTTCCCCATTGCCTTCTCCCCCGCTCCCAAGCCTTCAACACCCATTGTCTGTGTCCTTGGGTTGTGCATATGAGTTCACTGGTTGATCTCTTACCACCCCTCACCAGCCCCCCAGCCTCCCCTATCTTCCCTCTAAGGTTTGATGGTCTGTTCAATGCTTCTCTGTCTCTGAATATATTTTTGTTCATCAGTTTATGCTGTTGATTATATTCCACAAATGAGTGAGATCATGTGGTATTTATCTTTCTCTAACTGGCTTATTTCGCTTAACATAATGCTCTCCATGTCCATCCATGCTATTGCAAAAGGTAAGTTCTTTTTTACAGCAGCATCTGAGTAATAGTTCATTGAATATTTGTACCAAAACTTTGTAAAAATTTTATCTTCATTGTTGAAAGTATTAAGACGTCTCCTTTGCTTGTTTTTTTTTTTTCCCCATTGACCCCCTCCAACCTGTACCCACCCCTCCCAGG
>NW_006289813.1:4131313-4137275 GCF_000327345.1 Myotis davidii | reverse complement strand
AGGAAAGGATGGAGACAGTGAAGAAAGCAGTTCCATGAGAGGGCAGGAGCTCACTGGAGGATCCTCATTTCTGGCTTATATTGATGTGGGGAAAGCGGTTCTTTTCTAATACCAGATCCCTTGTTGGGGTCTTTGGAGTGAAAAAAGTGGAGGTACCAATGACATCCTTTCTCAATATTATCTCTGGCTATTTGTATGAGAAAGCATTTACTAGACACCTGTTTCAATAAGAAGCATTTAGACCATGTACACAGCGATTTAGACAGATGTTGTCCCTGCCTTTCATGATCTAATTTAACACTGATAATTATTTTAAAATTGCTTTCCCTAACATCTTAAAACAATGATGATTCAAATGTTCTTTTGATTCATTTATCAAAACAACAAAGCTATAATTATTTATACCCAACCTCAAAAGAATTTGAGGTGCTTTAAAGATATAATTTATGAAGTAGCGGCAAAAGGGGATGTGTTAATTGAAATGGAATATAAAGACCAGGTGAGAATGGATGGGCTGATAAATAAGCCATATGGCCCTACATTATAACTACAATTAGATATGAACTACCTGGTTTTAAATAATCTGGCTGCCTAGGGAAAATTAAAACTATGTACACAATTAAATGATTCTCATGATTCATGAAAAGAAACATAGCATTTCCTAAAGGTGAGCAAAGATTTTTCTGGCATTTTAAAGGGAATTTTTCATGTGATTTCTCCTAGAGGATATATTAGAAAAGCTGATACTGCATTTGCTCTGAGGATTTTTTAAGGTCATCACCTACTTGGTATCCTCAGGTTTTGCATCTGCAGATTCAACCAACCATGATCACTCCTGAGCCTCCCATGATTTTACTCTAGCTATTCTGTTACTACATCCCTAACACATTATTATTCCCCCCTTTTATTTAATGTGCCTTCTATTTCCATCTTTTAGTCTGCAGTCTTCTTGAGGGCAGGAGATATGTCTTATCCACCGCTGCATCCTCCACGTCTGGCAGAGTATCTGACGTATAAGCTTCACAGTACATGCGTGTCCTATGTTGACATAATCAAAGTTGCCTCAAATGTGAATTTGGGAGAATTTCATTTGGCTTGACTTACAAAGAAAATTGACTCTAGTTTCGTCTTCACTGTCTTAAAGAGATTTGACTATATTACCAAAATATTACAACAATTATTTTTTGTGTTCTTGCCATTTTACTCAAATTAATGTTTTAAAATAGTTTGCTTTTGCTTTATTCTAGAACTGAACAATGCCACAAAAACATTCTTCACTAAAGAATATTTGAAAATAAAACAAAGCTTTCAGAAATCCAGCTCTGCAAAGTGGCCCCTACCGAGCTGCAGAAAGAAAGCATTCCATCTTTTTGGAGGTAAGGAAACTAATAATTTTTTTTTTTTAAAAAAAGGTCTGCTAGCTTTGCACAAGCTTTCTTTTTAAAGCTATTTCCTTCCTGCCTCAACAGTGTTACCAGAAACATATTTCTGAATTGATCCATTTTAAGTAAGGATTTTGCTGAAAGCCACAGGTGTACACATGAAGAAAATGGAGACTATGCAATACAAGCAATAATTGGGAGAAACTCATTAAATTTACTTTGCCTTGTGGTCAGTAATGTTTAATTGGGTAGGTAATGAAATGCGTCTCAAAAGTAAGAGATTTGTCTATTTAGGTTTAGTATTTTGCAGTTGTCTCACAAGATGAGGACAAGTAGTTCGTGGCAGAGCCTTGTCTCAGAGGCGTCTAGTGGACTAGGAAGACCAGCCTCTGTGTTCAGGTCTAACTAGCTGTTTGACCTCAGGGATATCATCGAAACCCCTTCTTTTGTTTCTGTCTTCTGATCTGTTAGATGGGAATAATTATATCGGCCCTGTCTAATTAATGGAGTTGCTATAAGGATCAAACAAGCTAATGTGAAAGCACTTTCTAAATTATAACAAATTGCACTACATAGAAGGAATTATCAAAATAAGGGCAAGGCAATCTATAATACCTTTTCCACCTTTGAGAATTTCTTACTGTTTATACAGTAACAAATGATCATACAATGAGTTTAAAATATAATTTCACCTTTTATAAAACCATGGTATGTCAGAGAATGATCCATTGTGCAGTTTTAGTACTTGCCCTTGATGATATTACGGGGTCTGGGAGGGAAGGGTTAGATGTGGGATACGGGGAACTGTGATCTTCAGGGAACAGGAGGGACTTTTGTAAAGAAGATGGATAATAGCACAGCAAGGACATCAACCAAAAGGAGAAAGAAACAGAGCCTGCATGCTTGAGGTAAAAAAATTAACTGATTTACAAACTCCCTAAGGTTTGAAGAAAGTAGTTTAAGGATTAAATATAACTTTATACAGTGGTTTGAATGAAGAAAGTAGTTTAAGGCCATTATATAAAGACATATATTTTAAAGTGGTTAGTATCTGTAGAAACTCATTATCCACAGAATGGGGGTAAAAATATTTAAAATGTATCACATTTTGCCCTAAATATGAAATCAAATCTAAGGAAATCAGTCTTACTTAAGGGATTTTATGCTAAAGAGGAGAGAATTTATAATATGAATTATGTGTTTTAAAATATTCCTTTGTATCCTACCTTCTACGATATACCCAAATTTTAAAAAGAATGAAGCACCTTTGTGATCACCCCATAATTTCCTTCATTTTTTGTGTTCGTGGCTGCTGACACTACAGTTTAAACAGTTACTTCTTTGTGGTTTCATCTTATTGGTCCTCCACACAGAGCTCAAGTTTTTATGGAGGAGTTCAAAGTAGCTTTATTGCACAACCTAACTTAAGCAATAGGTTACTGTTAGGGGCTCAGGGAGAGCCCAGCTGTCAGGCTCAGTCAAAACTGAGAGTTAAGCCTTTAACCACTTGGTGCAGTGCTATAAGCAAGAGTCTAAAACCGAAGGAAATGCCAAATCCCCCTCCCAACAGCCCCCGCCCTCCGTTCCATTTTCCCCTGGAACCACACCCTGGTCCAGGGTCGGATCAGCACAGAGGTGGGGGTAATCTCACTGCTGAGGGAGTTCTGATCAAAAGTCACCGGCAGTTTTATGGACCCTGAGGTTTGTAAGGGCTTTTTGTTGTTATTTTTAGGGGATATTTTTAGTGGGGGTGAGGAGGTAGCAAATGAGAAGGGCTAGGAGTGGAAAAGTACTGGGTACTAACTCAGAGTCAGAAAAAATGTCTTGAAGGTTTCCCCCTTCTCGCAAAGAGGGCTCAGCAGAGGTGCCTGGAAGCCCTCTGCCACGGCTTCACGTGAAGGACCTGGGTAGGAATGAGGCGCTGGGATAGGATGTCAGTATGTGAATGAGCATCACTGGCCAGGGGGCCTGAGACCTTGACTGCAACTCCTTCAGAGACATATGCCCTGGCCTGGCCGAACACCAAGACTGGTGTGGGAGGGCCCCTCTCCCTGCAAGGCCTGCCAGGTAAAGCCTCTGTAATTGCCACACTCAGGATTTTAATGGCACACTGGACTCCTCAGTAACCAGGATTACTGTGCCTCTTCTGTATTTCTTTGTTTGCTTTCTGTTCCCTGAATTTTGTCTGTCATTTTTTTATATAAGTATACATGTGTATACTTAACTTCATTTAATTTTGGTTGTTTTTGAACATTTGCAATGTTAATGTATACATTCTTCTACATATGCGTTCTCACTCAGCATTATGTTTCTTGGATTCATCCATTTCAGGAAGTGTAACCACATTCATTTATGTTTACTGCCATGCTGTTGTTCCTCGTGAGGATATGGCACCATTTACTGGGCATCTATTCTTCCTGATGAGCAGCTGAGCTGTCCAGGTTTTTGTTGTTATAAACAGTGCTGCTATAAACATTGTCTCTTGTCTCCTGGACCATAAGAGTTCCTCAGAATATATTCCACTAGAAAACTGCTGGGTCATAAAAAAAAAATCTTTAACTTAATTACCTAAACCAAACCATTTTCCTAAATGACTCTACTGATTTGCCACCAGCTTTGTCTACCACATTTGATATTTTCAGTCCTTTAGCTTCTGATGGTCTGATAGGTATAAAATGAGATCTCATCAGCATTTTAATTTCTCTAATTATTAATAGGAATTGAACATACTTTTACATGTATATTGGGCAATTGAGTTTCTTCAGCTGTGATATTCATTTCTGAATTTTGTCCATTTTCCTATTGTGTTTTTCTTGTTGATTATTGAGAGTTTTTAAAATATTTTTGGTGACGCCTTTTTCTGTTAATTATAAGAATGGCAGCTGTGGTCTTTTCACTTTATGATATCTTCCAGTGAATTATAGTTCTTCTTCATCTTTCTGGTGTGTATTATCCCCTTAAGAAATTCTTTATCCATTTCCTGAGTGTTTCTTAAATAGATTTAAAGGTCTTTGGAATTGATTTGTGGTGGTGTTTTGTGGGATTAGGGGAGGGGGAGCTGCTGTGTTATAAGTGGGGATCCAACTGCTTGGGGGATTTTTCTGTTTAATTTTTTTCTAACTATTTATTGAAAATAATTTATTTCCCTACTGATCCTCAATGCTAATATGTCATATTTTAAATTTCCATTGTGTGGGTCTATTTCTGAGATACCCTTTTGTCTTAATTGCTAAAGTTTTATGTCCTGACATCACCTTTTAAAAACTTGTTTTTCTGTAAGAGAGCCTTGGCTTTTTTCTTTTTGGGTTTTAAAACCAGCTTCTCAGGTTCAATGAAAAACTATGTTGGCTTGAGTGAGGGAGGACTTATTCAATATATTAGTCAACTGGGGGAAAATGGACACCTTTTAGTAATAGCTTTCCCTATCCACTCACTGGTTTTCTCCTTTTATTGAGATCCTCTAAATCTTTATATCTTATAGTAAAATCTTATAATTTTCTTTACAAACGTCATACACATTTTTAGGTTAGAGATATTCCCATGTACTTGCTGTGTTGTTGTTCTCATTTTCTGAACATTGGGTACAGGGGAGAGTTGTGCCCGTCCTGCTTCTTCACTTACAGCATACCATCCTCACTAGACTGCCCCCAGTCCTACTTTCCATGAGGTTGGGTTTATTTATCATCTGTTTGTATTCTTATATAATGTGTACTATTGGTTTTTGTGCATATATTTTTAATTTATGGAAATGGGAGGTTTGGTTTGTTTTTGCTTGAGCCTGCCTTTGTATCCTTTTTAAAGAACAGAGCCACACTGGTATTATAGTGTATAGGTATATTGTGTTTGCAGATTAAATTGTCATGCTGTGAAAGTTTGTGTTTTTAATTTTCTTCCCTTTTATTATATTTTAAAATTCCTTTTGTCTTTTTGGTTTTGTATGAAAGGGAGATTTAAAAGGTTTGATTCCCAACCTGTTTGTTATCTTTTTCACTTAGCACTAGACTTTTAGATCCATCCAGATGGCTATGTGTACCTCTAATCTGTGGGTTCTAATTAATACTCTACTGAGGTGTGTATCTACCTCATTTTCTTCTCTATTTACTGACTGGAATCCAAAATACCTCCAACTCCCTGCCACTGAAATAACACTAATGATACTGTGGTGTGGACCGTGTGAATATTTATTTGGTGTATAGACTTAGGAGCAGAATGTCTGGGTCATAGAATCCTATATAATAAAAGGGTAATATGCAAATTGACCCTAACAGTGGAACGATCAGGAACTACCATTCACTATGACATGTATTGACCACGAGGGGGCAGATGCTCAATGCAGGAGCTGCCCCCTGGTGATCAGTGAGCTCCCACAGGGGGAGCTCTGCTCAGCCACAAGCCAGGCTAAGGGCTGCGAGCTCTGTGGTGGTGGCAGAAGCCTCTCCCACCTCCTCAGCAGCACTAAAGATGTCCAACTGACGGCTTAGGCCCGCTCACTCCAGGAGCCTAAGCCATCAGTCGGACATACCCCAAGGGCTCCTGGGCTGCCAGAAGGATACCAGCTTAGGCCTGATCCCCTGGGGAGG
>NW_006289813.1:4127969-4131133 GCF_000327345.1 Myotis davidii | reverse complement strand
CAGCTTAGGCGTGATCCCCTGGGGAGTGGGCCTAAGATGGCAGGTGGACATGCCCCGAGGGGTCCCGGACTGTGAGAGGGCACAGGCCAGGCTGAGGGACCCCCGAGTGCACGAATTTTTGTGCACTGGGCCTCTAGTATGAATATAATTAACTTCACTACATAGTGCCAACAGTTCTCCCAAATAACCAGTATAATTATCAGTGTGTGAAGGTCGGGAAAAAATTAGAACTATGGAAAATGACAAATTTGGCAGAAAATGGGAATTAAGAACATCAATACTATTTTATTTTGCATTTTTTCTGATCTCTAATAATTTGAAATCCCTTTAAATGCATGTCATCTTTTTGGATACCTCTTTTGTAACTGCTTTCTTTTCTTTTTTTTAATATATTTTATTGATTTTTTACAGAGAGGAAGGGAGAGAGATAGAGAGTTAGAAACATCGATGAGAGAGAAACATCGATCAGCTGCCTCCTGCACATCTCCTACTGGGGATGTGCCCGCAACCCAGGTACATGCCCTTGACCGGAATCGAACCCGGGACCTTTCAGTCCGCAGGCCGACGCTCTATCCACTGAGCCAAACCGGTTTTGGCTGTAACTGCTTTCTTGATCTTCTTTACCCCTTCATCTATGGATGTTCACCTGGGTTGCTTCCATATCTTGGGTGTTGTAAATAATGCTGCAATGAACATAGAAGTGCATATATATTTTCAAATTAGTGTTCTCATTTTCTTTTGATAAATGCCCAGAAGTGGAATTGTTGGGTCATATCTTATATCCATCTTTAGTTTTTTGAGGATTCTCCATACTGTTTTCCATAGTGGCCACACCAGTTTTCAGTCAGACCAATAGTGCATAAGGGATTCTATTTCTCCACATCCTCACCAACACATTTTATTTGTTCATATTATGATAACCATTCTGACTGTTGTTAGGTGATATGTAATTGTGGTTTTGATATGCATGATGATTAGTGATGTTATCTATAGGGTTTAGGGGGCTTTCAACGAAGACAATCATGTCTGTAAATAAAGACAATTCTAGTATATTTCAATCTAATATGCATACTTTTTCCTCTTTTTTCTTGCTATACTTTCTAAGGTAGGACTTTTGTTTGATTTTCCATAAAAACAGTGATGGCAGCATCCCTGACTTGAAAAGGAATGCTTTTATTTATCATTTAGTAGAACTATTGCTGTGTGTTTTGGAGGTTTTAAGAAAGCTCCATTTATTCCCAGTTTGCTAATAGTTTTTGTTGAATGAATTTTTTTAATTTTTTGAAATAGTTTTAGCATTTCATGGTTATAATCAGTTTTCTAATGTTACAGTGCTATTGTATTTCTGGAATAAACTCAATGTAATCATTTTTGAGACTTTTACATCTGTATTTATTAGTAAGATTGTCTCTCTTTTTATATGCTGCTTTGTCAACATCTTGAGTCAGTGTATATAATTTATCTTTTTGTTAGGAATTTGTTCATATATATTTTTTGTTTTAAAATTTGTTAAAATTTTTTATAATGTATCTTTTAATCTCTCCTCTTATTTATAATTATATTCTCTTTGTAGTTTTATTTACTCATGCCCTGTTTTTTTCCCGATCTTGCTAGATACTTGTCAATATTATTTTTAAATAACCAATTTTTAAAATTAACTGAATTGTATCTTTTTCTCCTATTTCATAACTTCTGCTTTTCATTAAATCCTTTCTGCTATTCTTTTTGGATTTATTCTGTCCTCTTTATACCCTATTAAAGTGGCATTCTAGATTAATTTTTATCTCTTTACTTTTTAAAAAATTATTTAAAACCATATATTTTCCTCAGTGATTTTATACAGTACATGTAGTATTTTTGTTATTCTTTATTTCTAATTATTTTTCATAAGAAATTAACTATATTTAATTGGATATTGATTGAATCATCTTCTTTAAAAATGATATAAAATTGGGATCATATTTGAAAACTGGGATTGTGATTTTCATAGTTATACCACACTACTCCACATACCATGCCATGTTAATTGTGTCCCTAAGAGAGCTTCTGTTCAGCTTAGTATTCTAAGGTTGGTAGAAGGAAGTAGTGCCTAGGGGGATCTTATAGGAAAGAATGGACATCTCCATAGATGCCTTTGTCTCTACAAAATTAGTGTTCTTTTCACAAAAACAAAACATTTTGACATTGTTTTAGATTTTCTAGCCAAAGAAGCTCATATAAACTCTTCCTGAATTCATTCAGCTATTGAGCTTGCTCACCTCACATGGACTCATTCCTTCTCACCCTACCAATAGTGTCTCATATAGATGAGTATGCAGATGTGTTTTAAATTTTTTTCTTCTTAAAATACTTATTTCTGTATTTCTACATAAAATGGGGAATGTGAGAAGTAATGGAAATACTCGAGGTAAATGTGAGCTAGCCCTTCACATCTCTCCTCAGGCACTGGTTGCCCTGATGGCTCTGTGAATCTTAGTTCTTTCCCCTGAAGTGTCTAACATTTCCAGGAATTGCATCTCAGTAACCAGTATCAAGTTGATGTATTTCCAGCCATGTTAGCTGGTTCCCTAAAGAAAAATGACATAAGTATATAAAGATAAATGTACCTATAATATTAAAATATTATATATAAAGCAAACAAGCTAGCAGATTTTACTAAGATCTTTTCGCCAAAAACAAACAAACATGAAAAAGAAAACATCCATGCTGTTGAATTCTTTTCTAAATAAACTCAAGTCAAAGAAATGGGGGGAGGGTCATGATTTAATATTCCATGCACTAAAACATGCGTGCTAAAATGGTGGCGTCAGATATATATATTTTAAGACAAATCCACCCATTTCTTGTAAAAGCCTAGAGAATTGTTTTTATTTCATCATTAATTTGCCTGAAGGTGTTAGATTGATTCTGCAAGTTTAAACATGCCCAGTATAAATGAAGGAATATCCACATGGAAAAGAAAACAAAACAGTACATGATCAACCAGAAGGAGTTTGAGTATAACCCAGAAATCTGTCTTCCCAGAAAGTTTGAGGTAAGTCAGTGAGATTTTTACTAGTTGTACCAGTTAATAATGCGAATTTTTTTCAATGGATGGAGTTACACATATGTTGATATATATGCGATTTGATATGTATGCTGTTTTGTTGTATTGACAGCACACT
>NW_006289813.1:4118603-4127281 GCF_000327345.1 Myotis davidii | reverse complement strand
TCTGAATGGTTTGCCTCAAAACAAGAAAAGTTCTATTGGGACGGAATCCACAAATTACCTGAAAGATGGAGGAAATGTGTAGCTAGCGATGGACATTACTTTGAATAAAGCACTTTTGATGTTTCTCTGGAAATTATCCTGTTTTCTTTGATGACAAAATCTGCCATTATTAACTGGTACACCTAGTAAATGTACCCTAGACTTGGTGTGCTGCATTTTAGCAGAAAGTGCATTAAACCTCCTCTGAAATGAACAATTTTGTTCACAGATAATTTTTTTTTTTTCATGAGGGAAGAGCTAACGTTTTGTTTTGGTTTGGTTTGGGAAGCCAAACTGTTCTGGGTATTAGTTTCTGTTGTTTCACACTTATGACCTGGAATGAACCCAGAGGCCCTGCTCATACCCCAGGCCTCTTAACTCAGAACCTCAGGAGCTGAGCTCAAATACGAGCAGGAGGTGAAGCTCCGCAGGAGATTCCGCTGTGCAGGCAGAGCACCGGGATCCATTGCGAAGTGGCCGGGGCTTGGCTAGGTAACAGAAGTGTGGACTCTGGATGTAAAGGTGCAGGTCTCTTATTTGTTCTCTGACTCCAGGCAGTAACCTATCTTAATTACTACAAAGAATGAATGAGTCAGAGAGAATACAGTGTTATAAGTAAAGGAGATGAATGGTGTTTATGTTACACTGAAATGATGTTAAAACTCTGGCAGTACAGTGATGGTTTAATAGTGCATAGCAGTTATCCATTTGGTTTGGATAGCAAATACAAGTGTAATTGAAACTGCGGTGCAAATAAATATAAGAAATCTGCACAAATTAGAGTTTAGTAGCCACTATGCTGAGAATACCACCTCTCCAAGAAAAATGTCATGGGGTTTGGGAGACCACAAAGTGTTTAGCACTTTAATATTAGATCTAAAGCACTAAATCCATCGTCTGTTAAAAAAAAAAAAAAGCCATACTTAAAAAATCTGTTAAATGAGGGTTATCAAGGAAGTATTGAGAGAGGAAGAGAAGTTCCAGGAAGAGGAAGTCCCAACTTCTCTCCCTTGGGGACATGACAAGTACACTCACAATCTAAGGATATGCTTGAAAGTTCCAGGTCTTTTTTGGCAACTGGTGGAGCTACTGCAGTAATTTACATACCAAAGCTTGCCCGCATCTTTCATTTTTACAGTGTACATGAAGTAGACTTATTTATTATTACTTAAGACAGGTGAATATTAAATTTTACGACCACAAATTCCAACAGTTATTAGAGTATTGGCTCACTAAATTAATAGGATAATATGAAAATATTTACTTGCACCAGCAGTATCAGACCTGTGTTATAATTAACCAAAACAGTTTAGGATATTTCAAACAAACTTCACAACGATGCTGGCAATGAAGTGGCTTTTATTAGCAAAGTTGTAGTCTACGTTCATGTTTTAACTTCTCTAAAATTGTATTGTAGTAATTCAAATTTTGTTGAGAAATTTTAGATACTACTGTTTTGTGAACAATTCTATATTGCATTATCACTTAAAATCTATACTGTATTTCTAAAATATTTTATAGGTAGATTGCAAATAATGTAAGGTTATATATAAATTAAAGATTTTATGGTATAATCTGAAAATATATCTGAAAACATTTAGTTTATATCCCATTAATTTTCCTTTATTACTGCATTTAAATATCCTTTTCCTAAAATAGCAAAGAGAGAACACAATAACATATGGCACAGGGGTGGTTTTTTTGTTACTTTTTTACTGATCTGAGAAAATGGAGGCCATAAGGATAATTTCTCAAAATATTCCAAAGAGAATTTAAAAGATGTCTCTTTAAAATGACTAGAAATTTTGAGTTCACTCTGATATATATGTACATATTATGCTTTCAAGTCATTTTATTCTACATTACTTATGTGATAAGATTTACTAAGATTTCACACAGAACAAAAAATAAAGTTACTAGTTTACTTTAAAAGAGGTCATACAAACCCACACCTGAAACCTATATGTTCATGTTGACTAATGTTACTCCAATTTCATAAATATAAAAAGGAGATTATACAAATAACTGGTAACCAAATATGAGGCTTTTCAAGCTGATTTGTCCTGATAACAAGGCCAGATATGGACATTACAAGAAAAGTAAACTACTGGCCAATATCCCTGATAAATATAGATTCAAAAATTTTCAACAAAATACTAGCATACCAAATTCAGTGGCTCATTAAAAGGCTCATTCACCCTAATCAAGTCAGATTTTTCTGGGATACATAGATGGTTCAACATGTGCAAACCATTCAGTGTGACAAATCACAATAATGAGAATGATATGATCATCTCAATGACTCAGGAAAAGCACTTGTCAATATTCAACATTTGTTCAGGTAAAAACGAAGCAGGTAAAAGGAGAAATATGCTTGAACGTAATGAAGGCCATATATGACAAGTCAACAGCTAATAATAGAGGGTGGGGCAAAAGTAGGTTCACAGTGATTTGTAGAGAATAAACTGCATTTTGCATACTCACAACTGTAAACCTACTTTTGCTCGACCCTGTATCCTCAGTAATGAACGCTTTTCCTCTAAGATCAGGAATAGGACAAGGGTGCCCACTTGCCACTCTTACTCAACATATATTGGAAGTCCTAATCAGAGTGAGGTCTGAGAAAAAAATAAAAGGCATCAGAATGGGAAAGGAAAAAGTAAAATTGTTTCTATTTTCGGAAGCATGTTTTTTTTTAATGTAGAATATCCTAAAGAATCAACCAAAAACAATTTTTGAACTAATCAATATAGCAAAGTTGGAAGATACAAAATGAACATGCAAAAATCATAGTGTTTCTATGCACTAACAACAAATTTTCTGAAAATACAGAGATAACAAATGCTGGTGAGGATGCGGAAAAAAGGAAACCTGTGTATACTTTTGGTGGGAATGTAAACTGGTACACCCACTAGGGCAGTGACGGAAAACCTATGACACACGTGGCAGAGGTGACACGCGAACTCATTTTTTGGTTGATTTTTCTTTGTTAAATGGCATTTAAATATATAAAATAAATATCAAAAATATAAGTCTTTGTTTTGCTATGGTTGCAAATATCAAAAAATTTCTATATGTGACACAGCACCAGAGTTAAGTTAAGGTTTTTCAAAACGCTGACACGCCGAGCTCAAAAGGTTCGCCATCACTGCACTAGGGGGAACAGTAAGGAGGTTCCCAAAGCAATTCTACTTCTGGGCATATGTAGCTGAAGGAAACAAAAATTTATCTTGAAGCAATATCTGTGTTTTCATGTTCATTGCAGCATTATTTACAATAGCCAAGGTATGAAACAACCAAAGTGTCCATTGATGGATAAATGGAACCCTCATCATTTCTGGTTAGGATGTAAAATGATTCATCTCACTATGAAAACAGTTTGTAGTTTCCTCAAAAAGCTAAACATAAAATCACCATATGATCAACAGGTGTACTCCTGAGGATATTCCCAAAAGAATTGAAGACTGGGACTCAGGCAAATACTTGTATGCCAATGTTCTTTGCAGCATTACTCACCACAGCCAAAAGATGGAAAGAACCCAAATATCTGTAACAAATTAACGGATAAACAAATGTGGTACATATAGACAATGGAATATACTCAACCATAAAAAGGGATGAAGTTCTGATACGTGCAGCAAGATCAGTGACTTTTGGAAACATTAAGTGAAATAAGCCAGACACAAAAGGATGAATATTGTATGATCCCACTTATACGAGATATCTAGAATAGTCAAATTCATAGAAACGGAGAGTAGATTAGAGGTTACCAGAGACTAGAGAGAGTAGAGAATTGGGCCATTATCCCTTAATGACTAGAGAGTTTCTCTTCACGGTAATGAAAAAAAATTTTTTGAAATAGTAATGATTGTGGCACAACTTTGTAAATGTAATTAATGCCGCTGAATTGTATACTGAAAATGATTAAAATAGTAAATTCTGTTATATATATTTTACGACAATAAAAATGTTTTTTAATGATTTTTCTGCCTGGTTACAGAAACAAAACATTTAAAATTTTTATAATTTAGCCTGATAATTTTATAAACTATATTAAAAATTAAGTGTTAATAGAATTATAAATAATCTGCAACATATTTAACTTATTCAATATAAAATTTAATTCTGTAGAATTTATATATATTTGACTCTGCAATCCTAAAGTTATAGGAGATAAAGATGAAATTTAAAATCCATTTTGCATTGTTTTCAAGCATATTAACAAAGTAACTCTATACTTATCTGGGATTACAAAAATATCACTCCACCTCTGCTAAGGCCTACTTATATCAATCAACTTTTGGCACCAAAATTCTTATGTAATTGAAGAATAGAGAGCAGTATAACACCGTATTTCCACCTTTGTCCCATTGCATGAAGGATAGGACATACCTCCTTTTCAATACTGATGTCAGGGCTCTAAATTATATATAGTGTCTCAAATATTTTTATAATATTCAGTTCCTACTGAAAATGCACTTGAGAGGCTTAATTTCTGACAGTCTCAGATAATATGATAATTATTCCCTTAAGTACATCCTTTTATATACAGGTACCCTTTCAACAAACACATATTGAATACCCACTATACGCTCTGTGCAAGTTGCTAAAATTGCAAAAATGAGTATCTCAAGATAGCTGTTGACAGTCTGTCTTTGAAAAAATCAAAATAATGTAGGTTATTTTATGGATTTTGATAGCAAATATAAATTTGGACCATATTCTCTGGGGAAAATAAATCATAGCCTTGTTTTTTCTAAGATATGAGAGAAATTGTGAAATAAATTATTTTTACAAAGTAAAATTTATGGAGAGGCAGGAGTACCTGTTTGAGATTCTGGAAGGCTGGTTCTTTAATTCTTGGATGCTTGCAGAAGACCCCGAGACGAGACTTCTGGGTCAGTAGCCAGGACGGTTTATTACTCACAAATGCAGTAGCCAGAGCAGCAGCATTTGTGATGTGCACCCCTCCTCTTATAGAGTCTTACCAATAGGGCCAGATGCTGTCTACACATGTGGTAGAGTGCGCTAAGCTTACAAAACTCAAATATTTTCTAACAGACATTTACTGTGCTGTTCTAAAGCTATAAACCAAAACCTTCACAGAGGGATATACTATCTCCCAAGACTATTTATTATAGAAATAATTCTCAAAAACAATACAGAACAAAGGCAGTCAGTATCTCTGCCTGCAAGATATGGAGATATCCATGGAGAATTGTCACCTCACTGCCAACATGTTTTATGAAGCCAATAAAATCATGATATACAAACCAGGCAAAAATAACATAAAACAAATTATAGACTAATCTTCCTTACAGAAATAGGCATTAAGATGTCATAAAAATAGAGAAAACTGAATTCACTGGTGCAAAAAAACCAGTATCACGAACACATGGAGTTTACCCTAGGTATGAAGGAATAAATGATTAGCATATTATCTGAGACTGTCCTAGATCAAGCATCTCAAATGATAAAATGTTGGAAAATCTATCACTGTATTCATAACTTTAATAGATCTTTTAAAATGTGTTCAACATTTTTTTAAAAAAATCCTATTTGAATTCATCACATCAACAGATTAAATGGGGGAAGCCGTATGAACAGCTCATTAGATACAGAGACACCATTTTGACTTGACCAGATAATGAGTATGGATAATATTGGCACAAGAATCCAAATCTCCTGATTGCTTGAAGAGTATGATTTTCACTGCACTATTATGTAGCCAGAAAAGTATGAATTATATGTCTTTATTGTGTAATTTACTTTAAAGTAGCATAGTTAAAATGTACTAATAATAGTGGATACTCTTTAAACCATAACAATACCAAACTAATTATTATCAGTTTATCACCGATAGTAGGATGTAGTTAAATCTGTGTAAAAGTGAATTCCTAGTAAAGAAGCTTCTCCATTAACTCTAATAGAAATCTGTTGTTGGAATGATACATTAAAATATCTACTTACTGCCCCAGGCAGGTGGTTCAGTTGGTTGAAGCATCATCCCATACACCGAACGGTTTGCAGGCTTGATTCCTGGTCAGGGCACATCATTTAAGTAGATATATGATTAGAAATTTATAAAAAATTAAAGCTCATTTTATTTTAGCTTTCCTAATTTTATTTAATTAATTAGCTAAATTAGCTTTGCTCATAATTTATTGTCCCTACCCTTAAAACCCTTAACTAAAGGAGACTTCTCATAGTTACTTACCACTGAAAAAACTGTCAGGGATAGGAAAACCACTCAGTGAAATTTCAGTAGGCTCAGTTCATGGTACCTGTGTTCATAATGCAGCATCCTTTCCGATCACATACCTGAATTTAATGGACTTTAAAATAACATGTTCATACATCTTCTAGGTTTCCACAGACGTGCAGCTCCAGTTACAAGAAGGCAGTTCCCACACGGTGCACACAGAATGGATTACCTGCATTTTGAGGATGATAGCCGCGGTTGGTGGTTTGACATGGATATGGTGATCATCTATATTTATTCAGTGAATTGGATCATTGGATTCATCGTTTTCTGCTTTCTTTGCTATTTTTTCTTTCCGTTTTAGGAATTTTCACATCTTACCACAATCGAACAATCACAGATGATGTAGACAACAATTACTTAAACGTTTTTTAAGTGTGCTTTGAAATTTTATAATGTTGTATTATATAAAATGTGAGTGTTTATAGAAAGTCTGAGAATAAGTAACTTATTAATGTTTTTCATGTAACAAACTAAACTTTTATCTGTCTAGCTCTTAGCAACAATGCACTATGAATGTAATAGTTCTTCATTTAGGATTTGTGGGCTCTAATTTTACAGTGTCTCTTTTATACTTACCTTCATTGTTAAGACTGAGGTTTTCCTCCACTTATAACTAGTAAAAATACAAAATGAAATGATAATGTGGATAGATATCAGAAAAAATATTTAGTCATTCACCACTTATTCCCAGGAATATTATATGCATTAAAAATAAACCATAGTCTCTGGAACTAAATCTAACAGGGTATATTCCGTTTTGGTTTCCAGTCATCCCAAATAAAGTCCCTTTCTATTACCGAGAAAGCTGACTATACCTTTTTTACAGACTGAAGAGTAGCTTTAGTGCAACATTTTAAATTATTATAAGAAGAGAATAGTAAATATTAAAAGAGACTAATTCTCACCAATAGAAACTTGGAGATATATATATTAACACTTTTTGAATTACAAGATTACTCACCCAAAGAAATTTAAAAAATTTTTGACTGATTTTCAATAGTCTAAAACAGCAATGCATGTCCAAAATATAATCAACTTAATGGTTCATTTACTATAAGGTTGTCAAATATATAGTAAATGTGCAATAAAGAGTGTTTTTTACATTTTATTGTTATGTGATTTAATGTCTGGAATAAAGAATTGTGGAAATAGATTTATAGAAGAAAACCTGAAATTTATTTTTATTTCCTATTACAGTAACACTTGGAATTAGTTTTTCCCTTATTAAAAACAAATAGGAGATCTTTACTGTCCCCATGTGGGAAGGTAGTGGCACAAGTATCCCAATTTTAAGAGTGTGAAACCTGGAGCACAGAGAAGTAAGCTTATTTATCGCAGTCATTCAGGGGGTCTTTGTGTAACCTCGGACAAAAGATTTTATTAGGAACCACTAACCCAGCATTCCTACACTATAATGTCATACATCTGTTAATGCAATATATGACATTAATAGACATACTCAATAGGTGAATCTCTCAGGGCACTAAAAATACTGCCATCATCCAAACAAATTGGGATGTGTCAGGCTTCAGTAGTTCAGTCTATTGGCCTGATGACTTACTACTGACTGTATTTTTTTCTACTGATTGTATTTGAATGAAAGCACTTACATGACGGTATGTGATGTTCTAAGAAATATAAAAGCATAGCACATATTTTTATTCTAAAACTGTTAGTATTGTGTTTAATATTATATCTGTGAAAGAAAACAGTGTGTATAAGACATAAAATTCACAAAGCAGAAAACTACAATTTAAAACATCAATTTTGCTCTTATGTCATAATAAAATATGTAAATTACTCTTGCAGCCTAGTGACAGGTTACTAATAGTAAAACAGTGTTGTCAACAAAGCTCAGTATTACCTTAAAAATGAATATATAGAATCTCTAATTTATTACTCAATGTACAGGTAGTATGATAAAAGGGAAAATATCGTCTTCCTAAAATATATCTTAGGGCTGAAAATTTAAAACACATATGGAGAGCAATATTTAAAGAATTTTAAAATAAAGTTTGTTGCAGCTATTTCCCATGCAATTCCTGGTTTCTAAGCTCTAGCAAATGTGCCTTCATTAATTTCTTAATTACTTAAAAAGTTAATTTTAATTGTACATGAAGTAAAATAAAATAAGTAGTATTACATATGCATATTTCTCTGAGAAACAATGTTGATTCCTAATATTAGGTCAGTAATACATATTAGTTTATAGATCTGTATCTATAAACTAAATACAAATCTTATATAATAAAAGCCTAATATGCTAAGTGTCTGGTCATCAGTTCAACCAATCAAAGCATGCTAATGATATGTTAAGGCTGCTCAGCTGCTCGCTATGACATGCACTGACCACCAGGGGGCAGTTGACTGGTCA
>NW_006289813.1:4115467-4118099 GCF_000327345.1 Myotis davidii | reverse complement strand
ATGTTGATTCCTAATATTAGGTCAGTAATACATATTAGTTTATAGATCTGTATCTATAAACTAAATACAAATCTTATATAATAAAAGCCTAATATGCTAAGTGTCTGGTCATCAGTTCAACCAATCAAAGCATGCTAATGATATGTTAAGGCTGCTCAGCTGCTCGCTATGACATGCACTGACCACCAGGGGGCAGTTGACTGGTCAACGAGTCACTATGACATGCACTATCCACTATGGGGCAGATGCTCCAACTGGTAGGTTAGTTTGCTGCTGGGGTCTGGCTGATCGGGACTAAGCGAGATGGGCAGGACACGCCCTGGAGCCCTCCCCCGGTCCACTCCCAGCTAGTCAACCTCCCGTGTCCCTCCCTGGCCCCAATTGTTCACCGGTGTGGTCCTTTGGCCTAGCGTGTGCCCTCTTGCAATCCAGGACCCCTTGGGGGATGCCAGAGAACCGGTTTTGGCCCGATCCTGCAGGCCAGGCCAAGGGATCCCACTGGTGCATGAATTCATGCACTGGGCCTCTAGTATATAATACATACACACATATATTAAATAACTTATTTAATATATATTAACTAAGGGTTATTATATATAACTAAGGGTATGTATATATATTAAGGGTATTATATATAATACCCTTAAAAATAAAGCATAGTCTGAAGGGACATTTTAAATGGATTGATTATATGCATATTGATTAATAACTTGATCTGAGAATTAGATCATTTGGCATATTAAAATTAAAAGTAAATGTGGAAAATTATAAACTCATTTTACTTTAAAATATTTTAAATTCTTATACAAATGGAATTCACAGCTGTGAAATATTAAGTACAACATGTCCTAGAGCTACTGGCTTATGAGAAGCCAGACAGAACTGGAGTTGAAAAGGAACCATTTTCCTGGTATGTATCACACAGTAGCCATTCAATAGATGATTGATAAATGTATAAATAAAATACATGAATGAGCTTCACAGTGAAACAGAAAATTACATATTCTTACTGTCCTTTCTACACCCTTATCCAAGGATGGCAAATATCTGACATGAGTTGATTTTTCCACATCAATTACATAAAACTCACTTTCCAATAAAGAACAAAAGGAAGGGAGAAAAGGAAAATCCTAAAACTAATCAAGGACTACAATATTTGCCTTAATGCTATTTAACAATTTTCATTTTTTGAGCTATCACTATCAATAATTTTAATTTTTACTGCACTTAATTATGGTGAAGGTTAATTTTAAACTTTTTCACACATTCATAAAAAATACCCAGATTGAAGTACATTTCTGAGTACTTTATACAGGTGATTTATTTTTTCATTTTAAAAAAGCAATTTCAGCCCAGCTCATATACGCAGTGGTGGTTGAGCATTGACCTATGAACCAGGAGATCATGGTTAGATTCCCGGTTAGGGCACATGCCTGGGTTGCGGGCTCAGTCCCCAGTAGGGGGTGTGCAGGAGGCAACCAATCAGTGATTGTTATCATTGATGTTTCTATCCCTCCCTCTCCCTTCCTCTCTGATATTAATAAAAATATATTTTAAAAAAACAAATTCACAAACCAACACCAATTCACTTTATATTTAGCCGAACCTAGGTAAATTTAAATTAGAGAAAATATAAAAGGAATCAATTTGTTCATACAAAGTATTGTGGGAAATAAGCATTTCTACCTTTGACAAAGAAGGTACTTATGGAGATTCCTAGACACTTCACCCTAAACTGTACAAATAGGAAGTTAGTTGTTTCTTGAGTTTATTTTCTACATTAACATCAGATTAGTTTGACGTTAAAACATAATTTACTCAATATACAAAAATACCATTTGTATTTCTATACACTATCAATGAGCAGTACAAAATTGAAATTAAGAAAACAATTCCATTATAGTAGTATCCAAAAGAATAAAATACTTAGGAACAAATTTAACAAAAGATGTTAATAGTTACAATCTGCAACTACACAACACTGTATGGAGAACTAAATAAATGTTAAGAAATCCTGTGTTGATGGATTGAAAGACTTAAGATGACAATACTCCCCAAATTGATCTACAGATTCAACACAATCCACATCAAATTCCAGATGCCATTTTTGAAAAAAATTGACAAGCTGGTTCTAAAACTCATGGAAATACAGAGGACCCAGAATAGCCAAAATAAACGTCAAAGAAAAGAATAAAGTTGGAAAACTCACATTTCCCAATTCCAAAGCTTACTGCAAAGCTACAGTAATCAAGACAGTGTGGTATTGCCGATAAGGACAGAATTATAGATCTGAAACACAATTGAGAACCTAGAAATAAGCCCTTAGATTCATGGCAAGGATTAATACCAGGCAAGGATGCCAAGACAATTTAATGGAAAAATAGAAAGATGGTGGTTAATTTGCATACGTAGGCTCAAGCAGTGGAGCAAAGCCCGACGGCCCTGGGGGCCGGGGCCGTTGGAGCAGCGAAGCCTCATGTCCGGGGCTGTGGCTCCAGCTGGAGCCCGGCAAGAACGAAGGCCGGGTGCTGGGTGCCGGAGGAAAACCGGTGCCAGCAGCAGGGGAAAAGAAGGCCTGTTGTATGAATCTCTTCATGCAACAGGCCTCTAGTAACTCTATAATTCTTAAATA
>NW_006289813.1:4110921-4115439 GCF_000327345.1 Myotis davidii | reverse complement strand
AGCACAAGTAACAACAAATTAAAAATTGGACTTCTTAAAAATGAAAAGTCTTTGTGTTTAAAATAACACCATAAAGAAAGCAAAAAGACAAACCACAAAATACAAGAAAATGTGTACCAATAATGTATCTAATACAAGATTTGAATCTAAAAGAGATACAGAACTCAATAACTAAATTTTCCAAAGGGCAGAGGATGTGATTAGACACTTCTCCAAAAGAGAAATACAAATGGTGAATAACTACATGAAAAGATGTGCAACATGAATAGCCATTAAGGAAATGCAAATCAAAACTACAATGAGATATCACTTCACACCCACTAGGATGACTATTATATTAAAAAAAAATAACAGTAAGTGTTGCAAGGAAGTGGAGAAATTAAAACCTCAAACACTGCAGGTGGGAATGTGAAATGATACAAGTCACTTTGGAAAATAGCCTGGTAGGTTTTCAAAACAAGTAGAATTACCATCTGACCCAGCAATCCTATGCCTAAGTATATACCCAAGATGAATGAAAAAACATCCAAACACTGGTACACACTTTTTTGCTCAATCCCTCCACTCCCACAACACCCCCATGCACCTCCCCCCACCACAACACACACACACCAGAGCTGCCTGCTCTCTACGAATCTGTCTCTATTTTGCTTGATAGTTCAGTTTGTTCATTAAATTCCATATATGAGTGAAATCATATGATGCTTGTCTTTCTCTGACCAGTTTATTCCATCAGTAGATAAGTGGATGAAACAAAAAACAAAACAAAAACCTGTGGTTGCCCAGCTGATGTGGCTCATTAGTTGAGCATCACCATTCACCAAGAGGTTATCATTTCAACTCCAGTTCAGGGAACATGCCCTGGTTGCAGGCTCATCCCCAGTAGGGGGCGTGCAGGAGGCAGCCAATCAGTGTTTCTCACTCACTGATGTTTCTCTTCTTTTCTCTCTAAAATCAATAAAAAACATTTTTTAAAAAGCTGTGGTACATTTACACAATGGAAAACTGCCGTAAAAAAGAAGAAAATCTTACCTTTTGTGACACCCTGGATGGACCTGGAGAGTATTATGCTAAGTGATATAAGCACTCAGAGAAGGACAAATAGCATATGATTTCACTTATATGTGGAATCGAATGAATAAAATAATCAAACATATATTATATCATACTAGTATTCTCTAATAAAAATATAATGTAAGCAATGTATATAATTTTAAAGTTTTTGGTAGCCACATTTTTAAAAGGAATTAATTTTAATATATTTCATTCAACAAAATACTGTTTCAACATGAAATCATATAAATAATGACTAATGAGATATTTTTAATTCCTCTGTTTTTGTACTAAGTCATAGAAATCTAGCGTATATATTAAAGTTATGGCACACCTGAAGTTAGACTAGTTACATTTCAAGTGCTCAATAATCCTTTGCTGAGAGTTTCCCTTCCTCCCTCTCCCCATACCTTTACAAATAGTTCTTTTATTTAATTATCCTCAAATTACCCATGTGGGTGTGTCGTCTATTTTCTGTCAGGATGAAACTGACACACATGGGGAAATGCTTAACTTAATGTTCAAGACAGGCAGCATGTAAAATTATACAATTACAGTACAGTCTCAACTACATGATAAGTGCACATAAAAGAAACTTCAAGGGAATATAACACAATGGTAACCAAAAATAATGGAATTATAAATGATTATTTTCTATTTCTTGGTACTTTTCTATACTCTTCAAACTGCATTAAATATGTTTAAAAAAGAATTTAAAGGGTCAAAACAAAAGTCCAATATAATTCTTAAGAATATCGATAAAGTGAATATGACCAAAAGGAGTTGACTATTTGTTCTAACCTTTTTATAACAAGTATGCCTATAAACCCACCCAAAAATGTCTATAAAAAGAAAATGAAGTTAATCAAATATAGATTTTGGTATAAATAGAATGTTAAACAAACTGAAACTAGTATTACTTCGAGCAAATCTGTGCTTTCCTTAGAAAGGGGAGTCAAAGACCAAAGGGCTCAGACCATGCTGCTAACATCGGGAGTTTTCAGCATCAGCTCCCTTCTTTCATATACAGGTAAGTATAAGGCAGCACACATGGCCCAATTCAATGTTCAGACTAAAAACTGAGACCAAATATATACTGGATTTATATGTGGAACATTTCTAGATTCTAAATTCTAATGGTAATGAGTTCAGAACAGTCCTTGGCAGATAAAACAAAGAATAGGGCAAGGAGATAAAGGGGGGAAAGGGCAATTAAAGCCCAGGACTGATTTTTACCTCTTTTCCTTTGTTCATTATCTTCTCTGCCATCATTTAGAGTTGGGAAGGATGGAACATATGATAGAATTACATGTAATCATTTCCTTCTTTAACTATTTGGCCTTACCATATTGCCTACTCTTACAATAGACAATCCCTAACACCTGGCCAAGTGTTTCAACATCCGTGTGTCCCCCAGATCAGCCTCCAAACCTCCTTCAATGTACAGTTTTATTGTAGTAAAAAAATCAGAAACAACTTACATGCCTAATAATAGATTCATTAAGTAATAAAACATCAGCCAAAACCAGTTTGGCTCAGTGGATAGAGCATCGGCCTGCAGACTGAAAGGTCCCAGGTTTGATTCTGGTCAAGGGCATGTACCTTGGTTGTGGGCACATCCCCGGTGGGAGATGTGCAGGAGGCAGCTGATCGATGTTTCTCTCTCATCGATGTTTCTAACTCTCTCTCTCCCTTCCTCTCTGTAAAAAATCAATAAAATATATTTTAAAAACACACAAAAAAACCAAACATCAACCACTGAGTGGAATACTATACAACCATTAAAATCTTACCTAATAATAGACAAACATGTAAATTAACCATCCCTCCGCTATGCTCACCAGGCAATCAGGAGAGTATGCAAATTAACCCAACAAATATGGAAGTTAATTTGCACACGTAGGGGCGAAGCGGCGGAACGAAGACTGAAGGCTCCGTCCAGAGCGAAGGCCTGGGTTCTGGGTGCCAGAGGAAAACCAGTGCCAGCAGCCAGGGGAAGGGAAGGACTATTGCATGAATCTCTTCATGCAACAGGCCTCTAGTTAATGTTATAAAAGACTAGAGGCCAATCAGGGCTGTTGGGGGTGGGGAGGATGGGTTACGGAAGGTAGGCTGGCTGTGGGGAGGGACCCCGGGAGGTTAACTGTTGGCCCCAAGGAGGGAGCCAGCCCGTAGCCCTCCTGGGGAAGGGGCTGCACCCACTGCCACCCACCCCCAGTTCCCCAACAGGGTCAGGAGAGGAGGCCACGATTGCTGGACCAGGCATGGAAGGAATGGCCGCAGCCACCATGGTCGGTGCCCTGCCACTGTGCAGTTCCCCACCTCCCCCCCTTCCCTTTCTCTCACTGCCATGCCGTGACTGCAGTGGGTGGGCGGATGGCCACCAGGGATGGAAGAGGACAGGAGTGAGACAAACCTTTGTGTTGAGGGCTGACTTTCAATAGATTGCAGCAAGGGAACTGCTCTGCTACGTACGAAACCCTAACCCAGAAACAGGTCTTCTACAAATGGTTTAGCACTCAATAGATTGCAGCAAGGGAACTGCTCTGCTACATACGAAACCCCGACCCAGAAACAGGTCTTCTACAAATGGTTTAGCCCCACCAGGGGCTGATGGGGGCTGGCCGTCCGGGGAGAGGGACCACAGGCAGTTGGCCAGTCAAGGAAGTTGGCTGTGGGAGTGCACTGACCAGCATGGGACAGCTCCTACATTGAGCGTCTGCCCCCGGTGGTCAGTGTGCATCATAGTGACTGGTCGTTCTGGACGTTCGGTTGTCATCACTTAAGTCGTTCTGGTCGTCACTTAGGCTTTTATTATATAGCTTTTATATATATATATATATGTATGTAATTTCATGTGCTATAATGTGAATGTACTTAATGCCACTGAACTGTACATTTTTAAATTATTAAAATGATACTTTATGTTACTTATATTTTTACCAAAATAAAAAGATTATTTCATAACATGGAGAAATACCACAATGTATTGTTTTTTTTAATGCAAAAAGTATATATAGTATGATGAACCAGTGGGAACCAATCATTAAACAAGGAGACTCAATGATTCCATTAGTTCATTGAATAAAATTTAGGAAAGCTCACAGAAGAAAAAAAAATAAAAACCTTCTGTGCCATGCAGCTATAACCACTATATAGCTATATGTATATCATATATATCTCTCTATATATATCTATATACATATAGATATATATATATATTCGTATGGAAAAATACAATAATTACCAACACAAGAATAAACTTTGTGTTTTGCATTCTCACAACCGTAAACCTCCTTCTGCCTACTCCTGTATATCCCTAAAATGGGATGGGTGGGTAGATATAGATCTCTATTAATATCACCCTCTAAATTCCCTAATGATTTTAATGTAGGCAAATAATGTCCAGACCATTGTCTTCTCATCAAAATCCCATGCATTTCACACATGTAATTCAAATATCCT